>NW_003303516.1:79365-87495 GCF_000142945.1 Phytophthora infestans T30-4 | reverse complement strand
TACAGACGGTAGAGAAGCAGATACGCTGGCAGCAGGAGAGGGCCCAGACAGGGGAGGAAGGGGATCCGAGATATCAGCTGTCACCAGCGCCTATCGTCGCCGCGCCAAGTCCCGCTCCGATAAGCCGCGATCGCGCTCTAGAACTAGCTGCTGGTGCTGAGCATGGGCAGCGGCGAGCTGATCCCGGAGTTTTGTTGCAGTTGCCTCGGCATCCTTCAATTTGTCACCTGGATCGACATAACAAGTGAATATGGGGCTACTAGCAGGAGTCAAAAGAAGATCCACGTACTCGTGCGGCGAAGATTGGATTCTAGCTCCGTTTGCGTTCGCTTGGCATCCGCCCGCTCGGTAGCAGCCTTGTCACGCTGGAGTTCGGTGTCCGCCAGCTTTGCTTGGATCTCGTCGCGCATTTGAGTCACGCGCACGAATTCTTCGAGCGCGTAATCTCGCCCTGCAGAGGCTTTCTCGAGTGACTCCTTGATATCTTTCAGCTCCTCAGAAAGACGAGCCAGAGCCCCATCCGGCGACGAGGGAGGTGGATTCGGCGCGAAGGACCCTCCACGCGCCGACCCTAATGCAGATCTGCCATGGGTGGATCCCACATAGTCATTAGTCACCACCTCTTCTTGAGTCAGGCGCAACTCGTCGCGGAGCCGATCCAAGCTCTCGTCCGCGGCCGCACTAGCAGTTGGGGAATCATCCAGAGTCCGCTCGATGTCGTGGATCCGGAATTGGAGCTGGTGGATCATCTCCCCAAGGAGGTGGTCGCTGTCGTCTCGCATGCCATCCCGCTGACGGGAGGCGCGATCCAGCCGTCCAGTCAAGTCGCGGATCTCGACTGCATGGTCAGTTAACAAGAGTCGCAGGTCCTGCGAACGAGAGGCCGCAGGTGCTCCCACCCTTCGATCTCCATAGCCTGGTCATGGACCTGGGCTCGCAAGGTTTGGAGTTGGGTGGCGTGCGAAGAACGCAGCTTGGTCTCGAGCATCTTTGGGCCGTCTAGAGCTCCGCCGTCAAGGTTCGCACCCGATCGGAAAGAGCCTGGGCTAAAGCCCGCAGATCGGTGGGTGACATTGAGGAAGGGCTGACCGGAGGAGTGGTGGATGGGGCCTTGCCCGGCGATTTGCTGGTTACGCTTGTTGGGAGACATGTGTCACGTAGAGGAGGAAGCGGTTGTGGATGCTGGTAGTGCACGTCGTGAACGCTGTTGTGCATCGCCGACCAAGTACAGGAGGCGATTGTGGCGAAGTGCTTTCTCAGAAATAAGAGAATGGACCTAACGCGGGGTCACTATCCCGAATCACTGACAATTTCAAGTGATTAGAGAGGATTTGGATCGTCCGGCGCGGATGCAAGTTGCCTGAGGTGGATTAGCCATGACGAGCAGCACCCCGTAAGAGACGACGATGGATCTGTTATGAGTGATGTACGGGAAGGCAAGATTCACCAAGACATATCTCGGATCCACCCTTACCTCGGTTCACTTAGGTGGATATGGGATATACTATGTACGGATGGATCGAGTGTGGATCCTATGAAGGAATGATGGTAGGTGTCATCTGAAGGTGTATCTAGTAGCCACGGCTAATGAGGAGTCAAGATCCACCGCGAGGTGTCCCGGATCCCATACCTCCGAGTTCGGACCCAAGGAGGGAGGATCCCGCATAGAGTGACCTGGATCCAGGATACAGGAATGATGGATGCAGTGGATCTCGAACTTTCGTGGGACAATGGAGATCACAGACGGTCGCAAGATGATGTTGGATGATTGGAGAGCTCAGATCCATGACGAGTGTACACTTATAGTGAGGTGGATCCAAGCAACCTGGATCCGGATGAGTGTACCCATAATAGGGTGACCATATTGATTACGCCATGGATCCGGTGGATCTGAAGATAATACAGCTGGGATGATGGGTCAAGGAAAGAAAGAACATGCAGCCGAGCCTGGAAAGGGATTTAACAAGTAAAAGACACAGAAGGTAGAAATCCAGGCAGGTATAGGCTTAAGTATCAATACAGACTACTATTTGCACAATAACACGCAAGTGCCTTCCTGCCCTCAAGAATCGGAACTACATTGACCGTACGAGCTCGGAGAAGGTTAGGAATTGCGAATCTAGTGTTGGTAGTGATAACTGAATAATACATTGGCCAGATCCTACAACCTAGTGACCTTTTCCTTTACCTGTGCAGATCTGACAGGTTAACCGGATTTACTACTTGGCCGGGTATACCCAAGAAGCTCTCAACTCTCAAGATCCCGTCACAGGAGGCGGCAAGTACGACGCAAAGAACCCACAAAGGCAAGGGAACACACCCGTAAGGCAACCCTACGGCCAGATCCACGATCTTGGCCCTGGATCCACTTAAGCTCGAATATTCGCTTAGGATCCAGAACTAACCACGGACGCAGAGTGAAGATATTACCACTGCTGCTCCACCCCTTCCCCACGTCTTGCCAAGAAACTCAAGCTTCACCACTTGAACTCTTCGGAAGTTACCGAGAGAGCAAGATCCCGCCCTACCGACGGGTACACAAGGTGAGGAAAGTTCAGCAGAACACGGATCATCGGGGGACCCCCTCCGTTAGTCGGTGTCTGGGCGCAGTTGGATCCAGCAATCTCGCAGATTTTGCTGATCCCGCTACACCACAGAAGTCTCTTTTCGGACGTGCAGTCCAGTTCGCAGTGCTGCCATCGCAGTGACACTTGAAGGTGCAGCGCGTGAAGGAGAAGGATGTCGCTTTCGCGCAGCTACTGCCGTCAAGCATCACGAGCCTCGTCGACCTGGAAGACTCGCTCGCGCCGGTGGCACCTCCAAACAAGGGTTCTCCGACTATTCGAATGGAACTCGCGTTGCTGTACGCCAGGCTTCCCCGTAATTACAGCGGATTAGTCATGTCTTTTGACGGATCAGCGAAGACAGAGAAGTACGGTGGCTACGGGAGTTGTTCATGGGTGCTGTGGAGCCTTCCTGAGTGGAAGATAGTGATTGCTGCAAACGCTTACCTCTCGGCCACCACGGTGAATGAGGCAGAGTATAGAGGTATGATAAATGGGGTCAAGGCTGCTATTGCGCACGGTGCCGAGGATTTAGTCATCGTTGGTGACTCAAGGCTCGCGATTCAACAACCACTAGGGGTGATCGCATGCAGGAAGTAAACTTTGCTAGCGCTGCTGAATACTCACAAGGAACTCGCGGCCAAGCTTCGATCAGCTAATTATCTATACGTTGTGCGGGAATACAACGCTGCCGCGAATTCAATAGCTACTGAAGCGCTGAAATCAAAGGTCAGTCGTGTCATCCTAGCTTAACCTCGCAAGTCGGAATTGACGTCGCTGAATCGCATCCAGGAAATGATCTACGAGCCGGATGAAGACTCAGTAGATGTTTCGTCACGTGGAGCAGAGGTGTCAAGCATGTACTGTCAGGCTGCGACTTTTCAAAGCTGAAAACTTTCAAAAATTTCGTGGTTGATTACAGCTCACCAGAGTGTGATTATGGTAATATGGCAGTGATGATTCGGCGACAGACGAAAGCCAAGAAACGTGTTAGATTTGCAGATAAACACTCGGAGAAGGTCTCAAAAGCTCAAGAACAGCATGAAGAACGACGAGAGACGTCCACCGAAGATTTAATCGGCGATGATTTGCCAGACCATCCTCACAAGACTGTACCAGCGGCATTTCCCGATGCGGAAGATGTAGACCCGGTAGCGACACAGCGGGAACGACGCAGACGGATAATGGTGGCACAAGACGAGGAGCAGAAGTGGTTTAACATCAAGAAGGTGCTTCAGGGCCAAGCAGAAAAGCTGAGTTACAAAGAAGGTCGAGATGCCTGGAAGTATGCTGACCGGTTCGTGTTATCAGAAGACGGCGTGCTTCACTATCTTGGATTGAATCGTAGGTACGACCGCGGTTGGCAAGAAGAGACCAAGTTGCGGCTTGTAGTACCAACAACGATGATTCAAGCGGTCCTACAGAACTGTCACGACTCGCTGGAAGGTGGACATCAAGGTGTGGTGAGAACGTTCCATCGCGTTAAGTGCGATTATTAATGGAACGGCTTGTACGCGGACGTGGAGAAGCATGTGAAGTCATGTCCAGATTGCAGCTCGAGTAAAAGCCGCCCGCAGCTTCGTGGATACTCGCCTGGTAACGTACTAGCCGAACGACCTTTCCAGATCGTCTCGATGGATTTTGTGATCCCACTACCGAAATCTCGCAGGGGCAACACGGCTTTGCTCCTATTTCAGTGCTCATTCACGGGATTCGTTATCGCCAAAGCTATGTCGGATACGACTGCGCTGAGTGTTGCCCAAGTGTTCGAAGAATGGGTGTACCGACGGTTCGGAGCCCCATCACTGATAAGGCACGACCGCGACCCACGCTTCATGAGCGATGTTCTCCAAGCATTTGCAGAGATGATGCAGTCAAGATCACGAGCGACTTTGAGCTATCGACCACAGGCAAATGGACAGCAGGAACACTCGGTGAAGTCGGTGATGGGCTCCGTACGGGTGTACGCGGAAAACCCTCTACAGCAAGATTGGGATGAGATCGCAGAGAAGCAGGTGTCGCTATTAGTACTTCTCAAGACACTACAAGGAAGGAAACACTGTTCTACCTCGTTCATGGTTGGGATGCGCAGTCGACGTTGCGGGCGATGTCGTCGTCACTCAAACAAGGACTCGGCAAGCAGTCTGACGCACTGGCGTGGTGGCGCGAGATTAATCGACAACACGAGATCGCCCTCACTATGGCCAAATATTATCAGGCTGTAGAAAAGGAGCGAAGGGCTAAAAAACATAATGATGCCCTGAGTCGACTGGAAAAGGCCGCTGTACCTCAACTAAGTGGAAACGAACACTCGGTAGACCCTCCAGAGGCTTCGGAAGAGATAGAAGATCCTGCAAGAGCCCAACCGAGATCTCTTTTTGAGATTGGGAGCCGGGCGTGGTTGTACATGGAACGCGTCAAACCGGGCTTGACGAAGAAATTAGCTCACCGGTGACATGGACCTTTTCAGATCAAGCGCAAGGTGGAAGAGTTTGCATACGAGCTGGAGCTGCCAGACCGAAGTGGGTATCGCTTCTACCCAGTGGTGCATGTGTCGAGGCTCAAGGCGGTCAACGAATTCAACAGTCGACCAACCACTCGGTTGGTACTAGACGCGACTAATGAAGCAAGACTCGACTTTGATGAGGAGCTGTTGCCTGAAGACAGCTGGGAACCAGATCAAGTTGTCGGTGAATATGAAGTCGAGGCCATCCTCGACGATAGAACGCCACTGTCGACGAGCACGGAGCGTTCTGTACGCGAGTTCAAAGTCAAGTGGGTGGGCTACGAAGACCCAACTTGGGAACCAGTATCCAACTTGTCATTTGGAGGGCTGCTGTACGACTACTTGCGAGCCAAGAAGAGCGAGAATCGGCTGCAGATGGCGCAAGTGGCGGACGAAGACTAGCGTGACTGGATCACGTGTGAACTGTCCACAGGGCGATGCAGCCTGTGGTAACAGACGAAAAACGTTACTGCAACAACAAATTGTAAATGAATTTGAAGAACAACATGAACATGATTACGCTGTGGAAGTGGATTAAGAATAAGAAAACATGAATGCCGACCGAGGAGCGACCACTGAAAACAAAACCTCGCTGGACCCCTCAACAGTCAGCTGAGATATTGTAGAGCGTCGTGGAGCATGCAGCAAGGATTTCTAAGCGATCCCAATTGCCTGGCGGCGGTAGCCAAGAGTGCCAATGAAGCTGAGTCCCCTTTCTCCTTCTCCTCTTCATCGGGAACCTAAACCTCGGCAGCTGGAGCCGCAGCCGGAGCCTGCAAATCCTCGGCACCAGCTATAACAGGAGCACCCAGAGCGGGACGTGGAGTAACCAGTGGCGAGTCAAACAACGAACGCCAGGTCGGAATTAATTCATTAGAATCCAGAGACGGATCAACAAGCACGATTCGGTACACATCCACGAAACGCGTACCACGAGGATTGAAGAGCTCCGGATTACACTGGCACGGGAAGTACGTGATGTTGTACGGGTGCTTATGCGGCACATTCATTCATCCAGTACGCCAGGGCTGACGAGCATCGAGAGCCGGAACTTCGGAGAGCCCGTCAGATGTCCGAGGTCCGAACGACAAGTTCTCGATCGGGTACTATGGCTGCGACGGCTCCAAAAGCAACTCAGGACGAATGAACGACGTGTCGAAAGTACCGAAAGAAACCGAGTCACGACGCCACGCCATGTATTGTTCTCGGTACTTGTTACGGAGACGATCGGTACGACGGTCGAGCTCACTGAAGAGCTTCTTCAACAGAGCTCTCAGTTCCTTCAAGATCTCCTTGTCGTGACCGACTTTCTTGGCTTCTTCGACGAGACCTCGCTCAATGCCAACCAACGGAAGCCAGTGGAGACGCTCCCACAACGCGAACCCGAGGTCACCTTGCTTACCGCCGTCACCCCGAAGGTTCGCCCAGATCATCTTGAGACGAGTCTCAATCGGAGCACGCTTTGAGATGGGGACGCTTGGATCGAAACCGACGGTGTCGAAGAGACACGCTTGAAGAGGGTAAAGCCTCCGAAGTTGCTGGTACGGATGATCAGGATGCGAATAGTCAAAGTACGCTTGGAGACCCTCCAACGTCGTACGGACGGTCACCTCACCAGTTGGTTCGGGGAGGGTCATGCTTAAGAGTCGCTCGAAACACTTCTTGGCACCTGCGTCAGCAAACCTCTATGTCCAAGCACGGAAGAACCCACGGTGGCAAGGTGGACGTAGCCGGCACCGTAGGGCGAGCACCAGGCAACACTCGGTGAGGCAACGGCTCAACCGACGGTGCACCAGCACGACGCGGCACCGAAGTGTAGGTGGCCGTGATCGTGCGCCCAGGTCCAGCATCGAGAGTCCAAGAAGACGGACGAGGAGACACCGGAACAGGAGGTGAAGATGGTGGTGCTTGGTGACTTGCCGGTGACGAAGGAGGCGGACCGCAGACTATGATTGGAGAAGTAACCATCGGCGAAGGATTTGACCGAGGTGGAGTCGGAAGCCGATCTGGGCCAAGATTGCTCCAGTTGCCGTCGGAATCCTCGACATCTTCGTCATCGAGTGTGCTCGAATGATCGGTAGATGGCGGAACATCACCGCCACCACTGGGGGCATCAGGAGAATCATCCACCGAAAGTTCGTCATTTCCACGTTACCTCCACAATCGTCATCAACATTTCCATCGTCATCAATCTCCATCGAAACGTCAGGCGAAGACGCGCTTGGTACGACAGCTGTCGGAATAATCGGAGCCGGCTTTGAAGACACGGAGGCTGGTGGAGCAGCTTTAACAGGGGCAGACCCTGCTGTAGAAATCACTCCCGAGACTTTAACTGTCTTGGACGTCGCAACAGATGACGAAGCAGACTTGCCTTGTGGGACAGTGTGGTCCGACCCTTCACCTTCATCACTTGAGCCGAACATGAGTCGAAATTGCTCGGCCTCACGCAGAGCTTCTTCAGCGGCACATATGTCGGCTGGAGAAGGAGAGATCGTTGAAGCTGGGGGCTTGTCCACATCGGGAGGACCCTGAGGCGGGGGCGAAGGCGCGTCAAGAAAACCAGGAACATCGCTGTGATCCCCAGGATCCACATCTTTACCCGAAGACTCTACGGCAGTTTCTTGAACCGATGGGACACCACTTGGACTAGCATTCACCATGTCCACGTCACTTTGGTCGCCGCTGAGGTCGACCACGGCGGGAGTGGAAGAAGATGCTGGTGTTGGAGGTGGCCACCATGAGCTTGGAGGAGATGGTACAAACTTGGACCGAGTCTTCATATGTCTTCGTCAGAGTCGTCCGGCTCGTCGTCTGAATCCTCGCCACCTGGTCGAAGGCGCTTGTAGGACTTCCCATGAGCCACTTGGTGAGCGGCCTTGCCCAAAGCTGCAGGGAGAGCTTGAGGAACGTCCGAGGACGCGGCAGCAGACGGTATGCGCTGCAAAGCGACCAACGTCTCTTGGTCCAAGTCCAGGGCGTCCAGGTCCAGCTCTCCCGCAGTCAGACCTATCACGAAGGATTGTGAACGGACGTTAGTTGCTGAACACACGGTGGAAAGAG
>NW_003303516.1:75707-78241 GCF_000142945.1 Phytophthora infestans T30-4 | reverse complement strand
ATCGACCGACGCCTCCGTACTCTCAGCCAGCATGGCGCGCAACCAATCCTCGGAGAGTGGTGGAGGACCACTGGCAGGCGCAGGCGGACCAGCAGGAGCCATCCCCGTGGATTCAGCGACGACAGGAAGTGCCGTAGGAGCTGCCACAGGGGGTGAAAAGTCCGGATCAGGAAGCACCGGAGGTCCATCTGACGACGTTGCCGTAGAAGGAAGTGGGGCAGGCTGAGGAGCGTTCGAAACCTCGGTGTCGTCCTCCTGAGAGACAAGACGAGTAATGAATGGTGATGAGCAAGGTACCGATGATTCAAGAAGAAAATAAGCTGACTTACCTCCAGTTGTTCACGCTCACGTCGTCGGCGAGGATTAAGAAGTTGGATCGCGTTGTTCACGGCACGATTGAGGCGCTTGGACATCCTGAGATTGAATGTCGAATTGGAGAATGAAGAAATGTCACAACGGGCACCAGTACCGTGGCTTCCATTGCGACAGGGGCAGTTGTGGTGTAGTGATTTCTCCATAGTTGCGGATAATCGCCCGTCGACAAAGACGTGACACCGCCCAAGATGTTCAAGCGACGAACCCTCGGTCATGTGATGTACAGTGACTCCAAGGTGCAAGAGACTCGACGGCGTCAGTACCGGGCTCTCAACAGATATTGGATACGGTCCATATCTCACTGAATCCAGGCCGTCCTTATTATTAATAATGGACTGGCCGGATTCGCATTCAGCGGCCAAGAACTGACCATCTACGGTACGAACCCTCGGTGGCGGTTGGGATGAGTTTGCGGAAGACTCAGCGACCCTTGGAAGACACGTTCACTGTCTGGGACAGGGCGCGGGCCGTTAAAGATACTCATGCGACGGTGCAGATGACGCTTGGCGTGCAGGAAGATCCATAACAGATCATTATTCACTTGATATTTGTAAACTTGATTAGGCCTTCTTATTAGGAATAGACCCGAAAGGGTAAACAATAATACAGAACAGAATTTCTACTCAAGCACACAGAGCGACGTCCGGCCTCAAGGTAAGCGTCTGGTCAAGCTGGTTTGAGTGTGTTATGCCTGTCGGTGAACTCGAAGCTCTGTAGCGAGGGTTCATCCGGCAAGGCCAAGAGACTGTGTATTTTGGCCGATTACTATCGGGAGGTTTTACGTGACGGCTTATTGTTGCCTATTTGCACGACTGGGAGTGCTTGAATTGCCTCCCTTTTATTCTTCCAACCGAGTGTTGAACACTCAGTGCCCTCGTAAAAGGCTTACCCGTGCCTGGTACCCTTCCGCTGTTGGGACGACGAGAATTCATTACACCTGCTAGCTTTGCTCGTGCTAGTAGCGTGTTCTTATTTTACTGGTTGGTCTATATAAGTAGTTTACGAGGTCCAATTTGTCCCGGTGCAAGGGCAGAACTGGGGTCTTCATGTCCGCCCGAACGATCGTTTACTATCCTAGTAGACGTATTGTTGTGGGAACGTCCTAACTACATTTGTAGCTAGAGTTCACGTGGGAATTCCAACACCACAGGTGTTGCCCTTCTCGGTGTCATCCCTCGCGGGAAACACTATGCTCCGGACGCGCTCGCGAGGACTGTCGTGTCCTCTGGTGCAAAGTGTGGGCGAATGCCACACGTTCGGATGCTATTGCACCCTGTGTCAAAGCACTGTACGCGCGCTAGCGCCGGAGCTAAGGCAGCTCTGACTGTAGGCTTTGCGGCCAACACACTTGTGAGCATAGGGATGCAAATCCCAGTGAGCTTTAGGAGCACAGGTCACTGTGGGTATGACTGAGAGCCACGACAGTGTCGTGGCTGCTCAGTGTGAGCATTCACCTTTGGGTGTTTTAATTCGATAATTTCTGATTGGAGAATCAGGCGATTATCAGTTAAGTGGGGGGGATGTAACGGGGTACAATCCACTGTACCCCATGTTACAAAAGAGTGACCCGTCACTCTTGTGGACACCTGGTACATGGTACCAGGTGCTCTTTGAGCCAGTCAGGGCATGACTACTTAGCTCCACTATAGGTAAACTCTAGCTTGTATAGAACCCAAGCTACGCTTACTTATAAATACATCAGTCTTACATCTACTCGATCAAGTAGCAAATCGTTCCCACTAAGGCCGAGAACACGTGGACTAACGTTCACTCGGGTAATAAATACCCTTGAGCACTTCCTCTCTGCAAGGTGCTGTGTGACTCCGTCACACGTCTATAAGACGTGTCCCTTTCGTACCGTAATGCTCATAACCAAGAGCACCAGTTGTTAACATACCTAGAACAAAACTAAGTGATATGCTCTCACATCTAGGAGGGGAGGGCTGGGCATTTCGTTAGTTCTTTCTAGCTGCGCCGAGACTCAAGGGACAAGTTAACACAGTGCTCCATCTCATGTGCCTAGTACTGGTATGTAAGGTGATTCATGTTTCTATTTTATATTTTATTCTGTTTCTTTAAAAATCCGGAGCCGATGAGAAGTGGGATGAGGGACGAGGCTTAACCAAATCGCAGTCATGAGCCTCGTAGAGAAGTGATGA
>NW_003303516.1:60888-63539 GCF_000142945.1 Phytophthora infestans T30-4 | reverse complement strand
CATCGCCCTCACTATGGCCAAATATTATCAGGCTGTCCGAAAAGGAGCGAAGGGCTAAAAAACATAATGATGCCCTGACCCGACTGGAAAAGGCCGCTGTACCTCAACTAAGTGGAAACGAACACTCGGTAGACCCTCCAGAGGCTTCGGAAGAGATAGAAGATCCTGCAAGAGCCCAACCGAGATCTCTTTTTGAGATTGGGAGCCGGGCGTGGTTGTACATGGAACGCGTCAAACCGGGCTTGACGAAGAAATTAGCTCACCGGTGACATGGACCTTTTCAGATCAAGCGCAAGGTGGAAGAGTTTGCATACGAGCTGGAGCTGCCAGACCGAAGTGGGTATCGCTTCTACCCAGTGGTGCATGTGTCGAGGCTCAATGTCTGTCTATGAATTCAACAGTCGACCAACCACTCGGTTGGTACTAGACGCGACTAATGAAGCAAGACTCGACTTTGATGAGGAGCTGTTGCCTGAAGACAGCTGGGAAACAGATCAAGTTGTCGGTGAATATGAAGTCGAGGCCATCCTCGACGATAGAACGCCACTGTCGACGAGCACGGAGCGCTCTGTACGCGAGTTCAAAGTCAAGTGGGTGGGCTACGAAGACCCAACTTGGGAACCAGTATCCAACTTGTCATTTGGAGGGCTGCTGTACGACTACTTGCGAGCCAAGAAGAGCGAGAATCGGCTGCAGATGGCGCAAGTGGCGGACGAAGACTAGCGTGACTGGATCACGTGTGAACTGTCCACAGGGCGATGCAGCCTGTGGTAACAGACGAAAAACGTTACTGCAACAACAAATTGTAAATGAATTTGAAGAACAACATGAACATGATTACGCTGTGGAAGTGGATTAAGAATAAGAAAACATGAATGCCGACCGAGGAGCGACCACTGAAAACAAAACCTCGCTGGACCCCTCAACAGTCAGCTGAGATATTGTAGAGCGTCGTGGAGCATGCAGAAAGGATTTCTAAGCGATCCCAATTGCCTGGCGGCGGTAGCCAAGAGTGCCAATGAAGCTGAGTCCCCTTTCTCCTTCTCCTCTTCATCGGGAACCTAAACCTCGGCAGCTGGAGCCGCAGCCGGAGCCTGCAAATCCTCGGCACCAGCTTTAACAGGAGCACCCAGAGCGGGACGTGGAGTAACCAGTGGCGAGTCAAACAACGAACGCCAGGTCGGAATTAATTCATTAGAATCCAGAGACGGATCAACAAGCACGATTCGGTACACATCCACGAAACGCGTACCACGAGGATTGAAGAGCTCCGGATTACACTGGCACGGGAAGTACGTGATGTTGTACGGGTGCTTATGCGGCACATTCATTCATCCAGTACGCCAGGGCTGACGAGCATCGAGAGCCGGAACTTCGGAGAGCCAGTCAGATGTCCAAGGTCCGAACGACAAGTTCTCGATCGGGTACCATGGCTGCGACGGCTCCAAAAGCAACTCAGGACGAATGAACGACGTGTCGAAAGTACCGAAAGAAACCGAGTCACGACGCCACGCCATGTATTGTTCTCGGTACTTGTTACGGAGACGATCGGTACGACGGTCGAGCTCACTGAAGAGCTTCTTCAACAGAGCTCTCAGTTCCTTCAAGATCTCCTTGTCGTGACCGACTTTCTTGGCTTCTTCGACGAGACCTCGCTCAATGCCAACCAACGGAAGCCAGTGGAGACGCTCCCACAACGCGAACCCGAAGTCACCTTGCTTACCGCCGTCACCCCGAAGGTTCGACCAGATCATCTTGAGACGAGTCTCAATCGGAGCACGCTTTGAGATGGGAACGCTAGGATCGAGGTCGACGGTGTCGAAGAGACACGCTTGAAGAGGGTAAAGCTTCCGAAGTTGCTGGTACGGATGATCAGGATGCGAATAGTCAAAGTACGCTTGGAGACCCTCCAACGTCGTACGGACGGTCACCTCACCAGTTGGTTCGGGGAGGGTCATGCTTAAGAGTCGCTCGAAACACTTCTTGGCCCCTGCGTCAGTAAACGCCATGGCCAAGTACGGAAGAACTCACGGTGGCAAGGTGGACGAAGCCGGCACCGTAGGGCGAGCCCCAGGCAACACTTGGTGAGGCAACGGCTCAACCGACGGTGCACCACCACGACGCGGCACCGAAGTGTAGGTGGCCGTGATCGTGCGCCCAGGTCCAGCATCGAGAGTCCAAGAAGACGGACGAGGAGACACCGGAACAGGAGGTGAAGATGGTGGTGCTTGGTGACTTGCCGGTGACGAAGGAGGCGGACCGCCGACTATGATTGGAGAAGTAACCATCGGTGAAGGATTTGGCCGAGGTGGAGTCGGAGGACGAGCTGGGCCAAGATTGCTCCAGTTGCCGTCGGAAAATTCGCCATCTTCGCCATCGAGTGTGCTCGAATGATCGGTAGGTGGCGGAACATCGCCGCCACCACTGGGGGCATCAGGCGAATTATCCACCGAAAGTTCATTGTCATCCACGTCATCTCCACGATCGTCACCAGCATTTTCCGATCGGCATCAATTCTCCCATCCGAAAAAGTCGGGCGGAAAACCCCCCTGGGTACGGGCCAGGATGTCGGAAACAGTCCGGAAGCCCGGCTTTGAGAGACCACGGAGGCTGGGGGAAGCGAGCTTCACCAGGGGGCAGGGCCCTGCTGG
>NW_003303516.1:54818-57645 GCF_000142945.1 Phytophthora infestans T30-4 | reverse complement strand
CGCAATACCTCCACACAAATTCGGCGGTATAGGAATTGGAGTGTTGCTATTTCATGCTGCTGCTACACAATTTATCCACCTGTCTCGAGTACCAGGGCCGGGTTTCACTTTTCTTTCTTACGCTCGTATCACCAAAGCTGACCCCAGCCAGGCTATTCCATTGGGTTCTCGATGTTGGATTTAGTAACAATACATCAGCTGTGCCTTTCATAGCAAACGGAAGTCTGGGGTCAAGGATGTCAAGAATTGATTTATCGCCCGCAATGTCATCCAACAAGAAGTCTCCTCGACACGTCAGCGTCTTCAAATGCTGCTGCAAGTACGCCAAGTACCCAGCCCTTTGACTTTCCTCGCTCTCCGCGATTTTTGGAATCCACGAATAACCGGCGATGGAAGTATCGACTGGCTCCTTGACATCAGGAATATTTTCGGTCAAGCGCATCTTCTTGACAATTTGCTCTTCCATCGCAGTATTCAGATCAGAAAACGAATACGCAGACGCCTTCTCATCTCGTTCCCTGAGGACCTTATTCATTGACATCTCCACTTGCTCTAGAGTCAGTGGCGTTGTCGCTGCAGACATCTCTTTTGAGATAGTACCGTCTTGCTCCGGAACCACCACCAGCACGTTCACAGGACCCCTCCCTTCTACTTCTTCGTCTTCATCCACTCCAACGACATCCACATCCGACAACCCCACACGTCGTAGCCTTGCTCGTGCCGCTCCCAGCAGCTTCAGACCAGTCGTATCAATCACATCCTTTTTCACTTCTTCTTCAGTCAGCCACGGACCGCGACCCTCGTCCTTCTTTGCCAGGAAGAGCTGCAGCTTGTCTGCATCAACCTCTTTGAAGTCGTTGGCCTTCTTCGCCTTGATCGCTTCCTTCAAGTCATCCACAGTTTTGCCTTCGTCTACTTCCACGGAGAACGCGCTTCCCGCCACACCAACAATAGAACAGAAAAGCTTCACCATCTCTACACGAGCCGATGGATTCTGGAATGTGGAAAAAGGGAGGGGGAGAGAGAATTTCTTGAAAATGTATCACCCGTACCTAAGCGGGAAAGGAGGTGCCTATTTAGTGAGTCACTCAAAATACAAATTTCATGTTATTTCGACCTCATTTTGTAAGAGCATAACGCGAATTTGGTCGGAAATTCACAATTGCTTTTTTGCGCGCTTCGCGTGTGTTGCGCTTCTGCGCTGCATTCATGCACTCTTGGTATTGCTCATGTGAATTTACCTCCATCTTTGTTTATTATTAATTTTATATTTTTCAGGGTAGAAAAGTTAAAAAGCTGGTAGTCCTAGGCAAGCATTGGCACATACAACACAACGATAAAAGTTCATTCACGATAGTGACTCGTTAAGATCGAAACGACGAACTACGTATACATGTAAGAGTACATAGGCATCGACTGGACTAACTGTCGCGCGTAATCCATCCGCCTCGCCAAGAGAAACTCTGGTTCCACCACATCTGCCATCAACTCGTATCGTTCCATCATCTCCTCTGCACGAGCATCAACCGGCTGGGGCAAGAAGTCATCAACCTTGATTATCTTGAAAGATCCAGGCATGAATGACGGAGGAGGTGGGGCAGAATCCGTTCGTCCCAGTACGGCTGCTTCGATAAATCTGAACGCGTTCTTTGGATACTTCAACGTAACTTGGGTCAGAACGTGCTTGTCGCTGAACCAAGAGAAATGCCAGTGGTCGTTTAAATCCGTCAACAAACTCAGCGGATAGCAATTGAGAGGCGCCTTCATGCTGCAGCTCACAAGTTGACCAATTGCTTGAGGAACATGGCCCGGTTCGACTTTCTTCTTGAGCTCGATCACCAAGCTGACCCCAGCCAGCTTAATCAGTGGGTTCTTCGATGTTCGATTGATGAGCAATACATCAGCTGTGCCTTTCATAGCAAACGGAAGTCTTGGGTCCACGATGGTGGATGAATTGGACTCCGGCTATGCGTGCAGCGATGTTACAGCACTCGTTTATCACTAATTCGCAGATATCAGATTTACTACCATTGATAGCAATTTCCGAAGGCTATGGGGAAGCTCGTGAGCGCGGCGTCGACTGCAAGGCAGTCAGGTTGTGGGCGCAGCGTCGGCTGCCAAGGCGGAAAGCGCGTGAGCGCGACGTCAGTTGTCGCTGGTAGTAAAGATAGAGCTAACGGTCTCGGACTACCCCACTGGCCTCGTGTAGAAACGATGCCAGGGGAAGTTCCAGATTAAGGCCGATCGTGTGGATGAACTGGACCCTGGCTATGCGTGCAGCAATGTTACAGCACTCGTATAGCACTAATGCGCAGATATCCGATTTACTACCATTGATAGCGATTCCGAAGGCTATGGGGAAGCTCGTGAGTGCGGCGTCGACTGCAAGGCGGACAGCTCGTGGGCGCAGCGTCGGCTGCCAAGGCGGAAAGCGCGTGAGCGCGACGTCAGTTGTCGCTGGTAGTAAGGATAGAGCTAATGGTCTCGGACTACCCCATTGGCCTAGTGTAGAAACTATTCCAGGGGAAGTTCCAGATTAAGGCCGATCGTGTGGATGAACTGGACGCCGGCTATGCGTGCAGCGATGTTACAGCACTCGTTTATCACTAATTCGCAGATATCAGATTTACTACCATTGATAGCGATTTCCGAAGGCTATGGGGAAGCTCGTGAGTGCGGCGTCGACTGCAAGGCGGTCAGCTTGTGGGCGCAGCGTCGACTGCCAAGGCGGAAAGCGCGTGAGCGCGACGTCAGTTGTCGCTGGTAGTAAGGATAGAGCTAACGGTCTCAGACTTCTCCAGTGTCCTCGTGTAGAAACGATGCCAGG
>NW_003303516.1:46344-54570 GCF_000142945.1 Phytophthora infestans T30-4 | reverse complement strand
ACCGCACAATCCGGCTGCTATCATCCAACAAACGACGTCTCAGTAGGATAAGACGGCATTCTAGCTGCATTGTTTACACCACCAGTTATAGTAGACGGAATCAATGGACGGCGATTATGGACAGTAACCTTGCTGCAGCTATAAGTAAGAGCACAATTTGTTTTACAGGTGACGTTAGTTAGACCACCAATAGCAGTTTATGGATACACAAATGATTCCAGGTTAATAGTGGACAACCGCGCTTTTTTCATGATGGTAACCTGCGGTCAGGCTACCCGTTTTATCACCGCACTGATGATCACAAAAGAAAGCAACAGCGGTAACATACGTGCATTTTACCAATTAGATTTCCGTCTCGAGCTAACGTCTTGGCCAATAAAACCGCCGTTTGTAGTCGTGCAAATTCATTTAATATTGACCAACCGTTTATCGCTTTGGAAAGTACAGTGAAATCCTAAAAGGACTATTTTCACTCTTTTAAGGACCCGGCTTTTGTGGATTAGGGGATCCGGATAGATTGTGACTGATGATCTGCAACACCAGATAGTACCGTGTTTTTGTAATAGGGCGAAGAAATAGCCCTTTTAGGATTTTGGTACCTGAGTTTATATGTCATACAAAACTAGGTGAGTCGCGAAAGGGTTAATGCACTTTGCGTTTTGATCCTGTGAATACATAATCAAAAGGGATTGGGATGAGTACGCAGAACGGCTCCCCTTCGCGATGAACACCGCCCAAGACAGGATTTACATAACAGCTACATTATCAGCCATTTGCAACCGAGGTTGAATTTATGAAAATCGTGAGCTCTGATTGGTTGACTGACCATTATTGGTCATGTTTAAGGCCTGTACCATGTCTTTTATTTGGGCGCATTTGCAACCGTTTGTTGGGCGCACCGTTGCATGAACAACTGAGTTTTCCAACCATGGCCAATAATATAATCAATTCAGGGTTGCAAAACCAAAACGGAGGTGGAGGTAAAATCGCACAACAGAAATCGCCGTACATGGTTCCCGTAGAGCAGTGCTACTTGTAGTAGACGGAGAAGCTCGGGTCGCTTACGGACTATAACGATCGCATTGTCAAAAAACTAGGCTCACTGCGCCGCGACACTGCAAGGAGAGAACTCGTGTACGAACGCAGGGCACAGCACTTACCAAGGCCACGGACTCGTCGTACAGAGCTACAACCGTGGCGGGGATGCTCGTGGACCCAGTGCTGTACGCATTCCTGAACAAGGGCGTGGACACGACGCAGCGCACAGCTCCGAGCATGATATGGGGACGTGGCTGTAGCTTGGATCTGCGCGGGGAAGCTCGTGAGCGCGGCGTCAGCTACCAAGGCGGAAAAGCGCGTAGGGGCGACGTCCGCTGTAGCTGGTAGTAAGGATAGAGCTAACGGTCTCAGCCTACCCCACTGGCCTCGCGTATAAACTATTCCAACAGAAGTTCCAGATTAAGGCTGACCGTGTGGATGACCTGGTCTCCAGCTATGCGTGCAGCAATGTTACAGCACTCGTATATCACTAATTCGCAGATATCACATTTACTACTATTTATAGCGATTTCTGACGGCTATGGACAAGCTCGTGAGCCCGGCGGTGGCTGCAAGCCGGTCAGGTTGTGGGCGCAGCGTCGCCTGCCAAGGCGGAAAAGGGCGTAGGCGCGACGTCAGCTGTAGCCGCTAGTAAGAATAGAGCTAACGGTCTCAGACTACGCCACTGGCCTCTCGTATAAAAAATTCCAGGGGAAGCTTCAGATTAAGGCCGATCGTGTGTATGAACTGCACGCCGGCTATGCGTGCAGCAATGTTACAGCACTCGTATATCACTAATTCGCAGATATCAGATTTACTACCATTGATAGCGATTTCCGAAGGCTATGGGGAAGCTCGTGAGTGCGGCGTCGACTGCAAGGCAGTCAGGTTGTGGGCGCAGCGTCGGCTGCCAAGGCGGAAAGCGCGTGAGCGCGACGTCAGTTGTCGCTGGTAGTAAGGATAGAGCTAACGGTCTCGGACTACCCCATTGGCTTAGTGTAGAAACTTTTCCAGGGGAAGTTCCAGATTAAGGCCAATCGTGTGGATGACTTGGACTCCGGCTATGCGTGCAGCAATGTTACAGCACTCGTATATCACTAATTCGCAGATCTCAGATTTACTACCATTGATAGCGATTTCCTACGGCTATGGAGAAGCTCGTGAGCGCGGCGTCGACTGCAAGGCAGTCAGGTTGTGGGCGCAGCGTCGGCTGCCAAGGCGGAAAGCGCGTGAGCGCGACGTCAGTTGTCGCTGGTAGTAAGGATAGAGCTAACGGTCTCAGACTTCTCCACTGGCCTCGTGTAGAAACGATTCCAGGGGAAGCTCCAGATTAAGGCCGATCGTGTGGAAGACCTGGACGCCGGCTATGCGTGCAGCAATGTTACAGCACTCGTATATCACTAATTCCCAGATATCTGATTTACTACCATCGATAGCAATTTCCGAAGGCTATGGGGAAGCTCGTGAGTGCGGCGTCGACTGCAAGGCGGTCAGGTTGTGGGCGCCGCGTCAGCGGCCAAGGCGGAAAGCGCGTGACCGCGACGTCAGTTGTCGCTGGTAGTAAGGATAGAGCTAACGGTCTTAGACTTCTCCGTTGACCTCGTGTAGAAACTATTCCAGGAGAAATTCCAGATTAAGGCCGATCGTGTGGAAGACCTGGACTCCGGCTATGCGTGCAGCAATGTTACAGCACTCGTATATCACTAATTCGCAGATATCAGATTTACTACCATTGATAGCGATTTCCGAAGGCTATGGAGAAGCTCGTGGGTGCGGCGTCGACTGCAAGGCAGTCAGGTTGTGGGCGCAGTGTAGGCTGCCAAGGCGGAAAGCGCGTGAGCGCGACGTCAGTTGTCGCTGGTAGTAAGGATAGAGCTAACGGTCTCAGACTTCTCCAGTGTCTTCGTGTAGAAACTATTCCAGGGGAAGTTCCAGATTAAGGCCGACCGTGTGGATGAACTGGACGCTGGCTATGCGTGCAGCAATGTTACAGCACTCGTATATCACTAATTCGCAGATATCAGATTTACTACCATTGATAGCGATTTCCGAAGGCTATGGAGAAGCTCGTGGGTGCGGCGTCGACTGCAAGGCAGTCAGGTTGTGGGCGCAGCGTCGGCTGACAAGGCGGAAAACGCGTGAGCGCGACGTCAGTTGTCGCTGGTAGTAAGGATAGAGCTAACGGTCTCAGACTACCCCACTGGCCTCGTGTAGAAACGATTCCAGGGGAAGCTTCCAGATTAAGGCCGATCGTGTGGAAGTTCTGGACTCCGGCTATGCGTGCAGCAATGTTACAGCACTCGTATATCACTAATTCGCAGATATCAGATTTACTACCATTGATAGCGATTTCCGAAGGCTATGGGGAAGCTCGTGGGTGCGGCGTCGACTGCAAGGCGGACACCTCGTGGGCGCAGCGTCGGCTGCCAAGGCGGAAAACGCGTGAGCGCGACGTCAGTTGTCGCTGGTAGTAAGGATAGAGCTAACGGTCTCTGACTACCCCACTGTCCTCGTGTAGAAACTATGCCAGGGGAAGCTCCAGATTAAGGCCGACCGTGTGGAAGATCCGGCTATGCGTGCAGCAATGTTACAGCACTCGTATATCACTAATTCGCAGATATCAGATTTACTACCATTGATAGCGATTTCCAACGGCTATGGGGAAGCTCGTGGCTGCGGCGTCGACTGCAAGGCAGTCAGGTTGTGGGCGCAGCGTCGGCTGCCAAGGCGGAAAGCGCGTGAGCGCGACGTCAGTTGTCGCTGGTAGTAAGGATAGAGCTAATGGTCTCGGACTACCCCATTGGCCTAGTGTAGAAACTATTCCAGGGGAAGTTCCAGATTAAGGCCGATCGTGTGGATGACCTGGACTCCGGCTATGCGTGCAGCAATGTTACAGCACTCGTATATCACTAATTCGCAGATATCAGATTTACTACCATTGATAGCGATTTCCGAAGGCTATGGGGAAGCTCGTGGGTGCGGCGTCGACTGCAAGGCGGTCAGGTTGTCGGCGCAGCGTCGGCTGCCAAGGCGGAAAGTGCGTGAGCGCGACGTCAGTTGTCGCTGGTAGTAAGGATAGAGCTAACGGTCTTAGACTTCTCCGTTGTCCTCGTGTAGAAACGATGCCAGGGGAAGTTCCAGATTAAGGCCGATCGTGTGGATGAACTGGACGCTGGCTATGCGTGCAGCGATGTTACAGCACTCGTATATCACTAATTCGCAGATATCAGATTTACTACCATTGATAGCGATTTCCAAAGGCTATAGGGAAGCTCGTGAGCGCGGCGTCGACTGCAAGGCAGTCAGGTTGTGGGCGCAGCGTCGGCTGCCAAGGCGGAAGCGCGTGAGCGCGACGTCAGTTGTCGCTGGTAGTAAGGATAGAGCTAACGGTCTCAGACTTCTCCAGTGTCCTCGTGTAGAAACTATTCCAGGGGAAGTTCCAGATTAAGGCCGATCGTGTGGATGAACTGGACGCTGGCTATGCGTGCAGCAATGTTACAGCACTCGTATATCACTAATTCGCAGATATCAGATTTACTACCATTGATAGCGATTTCCGAAGGCTATGGGGAAGCTCGTGAGTGCGGCGTCGACTGCAAGGCGGACAGCCCGTGGGCGCAGCGTCGGCTGCCAAGGCGGAAAACGCGTGAGCGCGACGTCAGTTGTCGCTGGTAGTAAGGATAGAGCTAACGGTCTCAGACTTCTCCGTTGTCCTCGTGTAGCAACGATGCCAGGGGAAGTTCCAGATTAAGACCGATCGTGTGGATGAACTGGACGCCGGCTATGCGTGCAGCAATGTTACAGCACTCGTATATCACTAATTCGCAGATATCAGATTTACTACCATTGATAGCGATTTCCAAAGGCTATGGGGAAGCTCGTGGGTGCGGCGTCGACTGCAAGGCAGTCAGGTTGTGGGCGCAGCGTCGGCTGCCAAGGCGGAAAACGCGTGAGCGCGACGTCAGTTGTCGCTGGTAGTAAGGATAGAGCTAACGGACTCGGACTACCCCACTGGCCTCGTGTCGAAACGATGCCAGGGGAAGCTCCAGATTAAGGCCGATCGTGTGGAAGATCCGGCTATGCGTGCAGCAATGTTACAGCACTCGTATATCACTAATTCGCAGATATCAGATATACTACCATTGATAGCGATTTCCGAAGACTATGGGGAAGCTCGTGGGGTGCGGCGTTCGACTGCAAGGCAGTCAGGTTGTGGGCGCAGCGTCTGCTGCCAAAGGCGTAAACGCGTGAGCGCGACGTCAGTTGTCGCTTGGTAGTAAGAGATAGAGCTAAACGTCTCGGACTACCCCAGTGTGCTGGTGTGAAAACTATTCCCAGGGAAGCTCCCAGTTTAAGGGCGGTGCGTGTGAGAGAAACTGGGACCCCGCGGATTGTGCGTGCAGCAATGTTACAGCACTCGTATATCACTAATTCGCAGATATCAGATTTACTACCATTGATAGCGATTTCCGAAGGCTATGGGGAAGCTCGTGGGTGCGGCGTCGACTGCAAGGCAGTCAGGTTGTGGGGGCATCGTCGGCTGCCAAGGCGGAAAAGCGCGTGAGCGCGACGTCAGTTGTCGCTGGTAGTAAGGATAGAGCTAACGGTCTCGGACTACCCCACTGTCCTCGTGTAGAAACTATTCCAGGGGAAGCTCCAGATTAAGGCCGACCGTGTGGATGAACTGAACGCCGGCTATGCGTGCAGCAATGTTACAGCACTCGTATAGCACTAATCAGCAGATATCAGATTTACTACCATCGATAGCGATTTCCGAAGGCTATGGGGAAGCTCGTGGGTGCGGCGTCGACTGCAAGGCAGTCAGGCTGTGGGCGCAGTGTAGGCTGCCAAGGCGGAAAACGCGTGAGCGCGACGTCAGTTGTCGCTAATAGTAAGGATAGAGCTAACGGTCTCAGGCTTCTCCACTGTCCTCGTGTAGAAACTATTCCAGGGGAAATTCCAGATTAAGGCCGATCGTGTGGAAGACCTGGACTCCGGCTATGCGGGCAGCAATGTTAGAGCACTCTTATAGCACTAATCAGCAGATATCAGATTTACTACCATTGATAGCGATTTCCGAAGGCTATGGGGAAGCTCGTGGGTGCGGCGTCGACTGCAAGGCAGTCAGGTTGTGGGCGCAGCGTCGGCTGCCAAGGCGGAAAACGCGTGAGCGCGATGGCAGTTGTCGCTAGTAGTAAGGATAGAGCTAACGGACTCGGACTACCCCACTGTCCTCGTGTAGAAACGATTCCAGGGGAAGCTCCAGATTAAGGCCGATCGTGTGGAAGTTCTGGACTCCGGCTATGCGTGCAGCAATGTTACAGCACTCGTATATCACTAATTCGCAGATATCAGATTTACTACCATTGATAGCGATTTCCTACGGCTATGGAAAAGCTCGTGGCTGCGGCGTCGACTGCAAGGCAGTCAGGTTGTGGGCGCAGCGTCGGCTGCCAAGGCGGAAAACGCGTGAGCGCGACGTCAGTTGTCGCTGGTAGTAAGGATAGAGCTAACGGTCTCAGGCTTCTCCACTGTCCTCGTGTAGAAACTATTCCAGGGGAAGTTCCAGATTATGGCCGATCCTGTGGATGACCTGGACGCCGGCTGTGCGTGCAGCAATGTTACAGCACTCGTATATCACTAATTCGCAGATATCAGATTTACTACCATCTATAGCGATTTCCGAAGGCTATGGAGAAGCTCGTGGGTGCGGCGTCGACTGCAAGGCGGACAGCTCGTGGCCGCAGCGTCGGTTGCCAAGGCGTAAAGCGCGTGAGCGCGACGTCAGTTGTCGCTGGTAGTAAGGATAGAGCTAACGGTCTCAGACTACGCCACTGGCCTCGTGTAGAAACGATGCCAGGGGAAGTTCCAGATTAAGGCTGATCGTGTGGAAGACCTGGACTCCGGCTATGCGTGCCGCAATGTTACCGCACTCGTATATCACTAATTCGCAGATATCAGATTTACTACCATCGATAGCGATTTCCGAAGGCTATGGGGAAGCTCGTGGGTGCGGCGTCGACTGCAAGGCAGTCAGGTTGTGGGCGCAGCGTCGGCTGCCAAGGCAGAAAGCGCGTGAGCGCTACGTCAGTTGTCGCTGGTAGTAAGGATAGAGCTAACGGTCTCGGACTACCCCATTGGCCTAGTGTAGAAACTATTCCAGGGGAAGTTTCAGATTAAGGCCGATCGTGTGGATGAACTGGACGCCGGCTATGCGTGCAGCAATGTTACAGCACTCGTATATCACTAATTCGCAGATATCAGATTTACTACCATTGATAGCGATTTCCGAAGGCTATGGGGAAGCTCGTGGCTGCGGCGTCGACCCAAGGCAGTCAGGTTGTGGGGCGCAGCGTCGGCTGCCAAGGGCGAAAAACGCGTGAGCGCGATGGCAGTTGTCGCTAGTAGTAAGGATAGAGCTAACGGACTCGGACTACTCCACTGGCCTCGTGTAGAAACGATTCCAGGGGAAGCTCCAGATTAAGGCCGATCGTGTGGAAGTTCTGGACTCCCGGCTATGCGTGCAGCAATGTTACAGCACTCGTATAGCACTAATCAGCAGATATCAGATTTACTACCATCGATAGCGATTTCCGAAGGCTATGGGGAAGCTCGTGGGTGCGGCGTCGACTGCAAGGCAGTCAGGTTGTGGGCGCAGCGTCGGCTGCCAAGGCGGAAAACGCGTGAGCGCGATGGCAGTTGTCGCTAGTAGTAAGGATAGAGCTAACGGACTCGGACTACCCCACTGGCCTCGTGTAGAAACGATTCCAGGGGAAGCTCCAGATTAAGGCCGATCGTGTGGAAGTTCTGGACTCCGGCTATGCGTGCAGCAATGTTACAGCACTCGTATAGCACTAATCAGCAGATATCAGATTTACTACCATCGATAGCGATTTCCGCAAGGCCTACGGGGAAGCTCGTGAGTGCGGCGTCGACTGCAAGGCGGACAGCTCGTGGGCGCAGCGTCGGCTGCCAAGGCGGAAAGCGCGTGAGCGCGACGTCAGTTGTCGCTGGTAGTAAGGATAGAGCTAACGGTCTCAGACTTCTCCACTGTCCTCGTGTAGAAACGATTCCAGGGGAAGTTCCAGATTAAGGCCGATCGTGTGGATGACCTGGACGCCGGCTATGCGTGCAGCAATGTTACAGCACTCGTATATCACTAATTCGCAGATATCAGATTTACTACCA
>NW_003303516.1:41806-46231 GCF_000142945.1 Phytophthora infestans T30-4 | reverse complement strand
CCAATGTTGGTGGATTCTGTGGAGTTCTGGACTCCGGCTATGCGTGCAGCAATGTTACAGCACTCGTATATCACTAATTCGCAGATATCAGATTTACTACCATTGATAGCGATTTCCGAAGACTATGGGGAAGCTCGTGGGTGCGGCGTCGACTGCAAGGCAGTCAGGTTGTGGGCGCAGCGTCGGCTGCCAAGGCGGAAAACGCGTGAGCGCGACGGCAGTTGTCGCTAGTAGTAAGGATAGAGCTAACGGACTCGGACTACCCCACTGGCCTCGTGTAGAAACGATTCCAGGGGAAGCTCCAGATTAAGGCCGATCGTGTGGATGAACTGGACGCTGGCTATGCGTGCAGCAATGTTACAGCACTCGTATATCACTAATTCGCAGATATTAGATTTACTACCATTGATAGCGATTTCCGAAGACTATGGGGAAGCTCGTGGGTGCGGCGTCGACTGCAAGGCAGTCAGGTAGTGGGCGCAGCGTCGGCTGCCAAGGCGGAAAACGCGTGAGCGCGACGTCAGTTGTCGCTGGTAGTAAGGATAGAGCTAACGGTCTCGGACTACCCCACTGTCCTCGTGTAGAAACGATGCCAGGGGAAGTTCCAGATTAAGGCCGATCGTGTGGATGAACTGGACGCCGGCTATGCGTGCAGCAATGTTACAGCACTCGTATATCACTAATGCGCAGATATCAGATTTACTACCATTGATAGCGATTTCCGAAGGCTATGGGGAAGCTCGTGAGTGCGGCGTCGACTGCAAGGCGGACAGCTCGTGGGCGCGGCGTCGGCTGCCAAGGCGGAAAACGCGTGAGCGCGACGTCAGTTGTCGCTGGTAGTAAGGATAGCGCTAACCGTCTTAGACTTCTCCGTTGTCCTCGTGTAGAAACTATTCCAGGAGAAATTCCAGATTAAGGCCGGTCGTGTGGAAGACCTGGACTCCGGCTATGCGTGCAGCGATGTTACAGCACTCGTTTATCACTAATTCGCAGATATCAGATTTACTACCATCGATAGCAATTTCCGAAGGCTATGGGGAAGCTCGTGAGTGCGGCGTCGACTGCAAGGCGGTCAAGTTGTGGGCGCAACGTCGGCTGCCAAGCCGGAAAGCGCGTGAGCGCGACGTCAGTTGTCGCTGGTAGTAAGGATAGAGATAAAAGGGGGCACACATATCTCTCTGCGTGGTCCTCGCGGGAAAAAAAAGATTTCAGGGGAAGTTCCAGATTAAGGCCGATCGTGTGGATGAACTGGACGCTGGCTATGCGTGCAGCAATGTTACAGCACTCGTATATCACTAATTCGCAGATATCAGATTTACTACCATTGATAGCGATTTCCGAAGGCTATGGGGAAGCTCGTGAGTGCGGCGTCGACTGCAAGGCGGACAGCTCGTGGGCGCAGCGTCGGCTGCCAAGCCGGAAAGCGCGTGAGCGCGACGTCAGTTGTCGCTGGTAGTAAGGATAGAGCTAACGGTCTCAGACTTCTCCACTGGCTTAGTGTAGAAACTTTTCCAGGGGAAGTTCCAGATTAAGGCCAATCGTGTGGATGACCTGGACGCCGGCTATGCGTGCGGCAATGTTACATCACTCGTATATCACTAATCAGCAGATCTCAGATATACTACCATTGATAGCGATTTCCTACGGCTATGGAGAAGCTCGTGAGCGCGGCGTCGACTGCAAGGCGGTCAGGTTGTGGGCGCAGCGTCGGCTGCCAAGGCGGAAAGCGCGTGAGCGCGACGTCAGTTGTCGCTGGTAGTAAGGATAGAGCTAACGGTCTCAGACTTCTCCGTTGTCCTCGTGTAGAAACGATGCCAGGGGAAGTTCCAGATTAAGGCCGATCGTGTGGAAGACCTGGACGCCGGCTATGCGTGCAGCAATGTTACAGCACTCGTATATCCCTATTCCCAGATATCTGATTTACTACCATCGATAGCAATTTCCGAAGGCTATGGGGAAGCTCGTGGGTGCGGCGTCGACTGCATAGCAGTCAAGGTTGTGGCCGCAGCGTCGGCTGCCAAGCCGGAAAGCGCGTGAGCGCGACGTCAGTTGTCGCTGGTAGTAAGGATAGAGCTAACGGTCTCAGACTACCCCACTGTCCTCGTGTAGAAACGATTCCAGGGAAGGTTCCAGATTAAGGCCGATCGTGTGGAAGATCTGAACTCCGGCTATGCGTGCAGCAATGTTACAGCACTCGTTATCACTAATTCGCAGATGTCAGATTTACTACCATCGATAGCGATTTCCGAAGGCTATGGGGAAGCTCGTGGGTGCGGCGTCGACTGCAAGGCAGTCAGGTTGTGGGCGCAGCGTCGGCTGCCAAGGCGGAAAGCGCGTGAGCGCGACGTCAGTTATCGCTGGTAGTAAGGATAGAGCTAACGGTCTCGGACTACCCCACTGGCCTCGTGTAGAAACGATTCCAGGGGAAGTTCCAGATTAAGGCCGACCGTGTGGAAGATCCGGCTATGCGTGCAGCAATGTTACAGCACTCGTATATCACTAATTCGCAGATATCAGATTTACTACCATCGATAGCGATTTCCGAAGGCTATGGGGAAGCTCGTGGGTGCGGCGTCGACTGCAAGGCAGTCAGGTAGTGGGCGCAGCGTCGGCTGCCAAGGCGGAAAACGCGTGAGCGCGACGTCAGTTGTCGCTGGTAGTAAGGATAGAGCTAACGGTCTCGGACTACCCCACTGGCCTCGTGTAGAAACGATTCCAGGGGAAGTTCCAGATTAAGGCCGACCGTGTGGAAGATCCGGCTATGCGTGCAGCAATGTTACAGCACTCGTATATCACTAATTCGCAGATATCAGATTTACTACCATCGATAGCGATTTCCGAAGGCTATGGGGAAGCTCGTGGGTGCGGCGTCGACTGCAAGGCAGTCAGGTTGTGGGCGCAGCGTCGGCTGCCAAGGCGGAAAAGCGCGTGAGCGCGACGTCAGTTGTCGCTGGTAGTAAGGATAGAGCTAACGGTCTCGGACTACCCCCCTGGCCTAGTGTAGAAACGATTCCAGGGGAAGTTCCAGATTAAGGCCGACCGTGTGGAAGATCCGTCTATGCGTGCAGCCATGTTTACAGCACTCGTATATCACTAAATCGCAGATATCAGATTTACTACCATTGATAGCGATTTCCGAAGGCTATGGGGAAGCTCGTGGCTGCGGCGTCGACTGCAAGGCAGTCAGGTTGTGGGCGCAGCGTCGGCTGCAAAGGCGGAAAACGCGTGAGCGCGACGTCAGTTGTCGCTGGTAGTAAGGATAGAGCTAACGGTCTCGGACTACCCCACTGTCCTCGTGTATAAACTATTCCAGGGGAAGCTCCAGATTAAGGCCGATCGTGTGGATGAACTGGACGCCGGCTATGCGTGCAGCAATGTTACAGCACTCGTATATCACTAATTCGCAGATATCCGATTTACTACCATTGATAGCGATTTCCGAAGGCTATGGGGAAGCTCGTGGCTGCGGCGTCGACTGCAAGGCAGTCAGGTTGTGGGCGCAGCGTCGGCTGCCAAGGCAGAAAGCGCGTGAGCGCGACGTCAGTTGTCGCTGGTAGTAAGGATAGAGCTAACGGTCTCGGACTACCCCACTGTCCTCGTGTAGAAACGATTCCAGGGGAAGCTCCAGATTAAGGCCGATCGTGTGGAAGATCCGGCTATGCGTGCAGCAATGTTACAGCACTCGTATATCACTAATTCGCAGATATCATATTTACTACCATCGATAGCGATTTCCGAAGGCTATGGGGAAGCTCGTGGGTGCGGCGTCGACTGCAAGGCAGTCAGGTAGTGGGCGCAGCGTCGGCTGCCAAGGCGGAAAACGCGTGAGCGCGACGTCAGTTGTCGCTGGTAGTAAGGATAGAGCTAACGGACTCGGACTACCCCACTGGCCTCGTGTAGAAACTATGCCAGGGGAAGCTCCAGATTAAGGCCGACCGTGTGGAAGATCCGGCTATGCGTGCAGCAATGTTACAGCACTCGTATATCACTAATTCGCAGATATCAGATTTACTACCATTGATAGCGATTTCCTACGGCTATGGGGAAGCTCGTGAGTGCGGCGTCGACTGCAAGGCGGACAGCTCGTGGGCGCAGCGTCGGCTGCCAAGGCAGAAAGCGCGTGAGCGCGACGTCAGTTGTCGCTGGTAGTAAGGATAGAGCTAATGGTCTCGGACTACCCCATTGGCCTAGTGTAGAAACTATTCCAGGGGAAGTTCCAGATTAAGGCCGATCGTGTGGAAGATCCGGCTATGCGTGCAGCAATGTTACAGCACTCGTATATCACTAATTCGCAGATATCCGATTTACTACCATCGATAGCGATTTCCGAAGGCTATGGGGAAGCTCGTGGCTGCGGCGTCGACCGCAAGGCAGTCAGGTTGTGGGCGCAGCGTCGGCTGCCAAGGCAGAAAGCGCGTGAGCGCG
>NW_003303516.1:31700-41626 GCF_000142945.1 Phytophthora infestans T30-4 | reverse complement strand
CGCGTGAGCGGCGACTTCAGTTGTCGCTTAGTAAGTAAAGGATAGAAACTAACCGTCTCAGACTTCTCCAGTTGTCCTCGTGGTAGACAACGACTGCGAGGAGATGCTCCAGAATAAGGGCCGATCGTGGTAGAATGAACTGGACGCTGGCTATGCGTGCAGCAATGTTACAGCACTCGTATAGCACTAATGCGCAGATATCAGATTTACTACCATTGATAGCGATTTCCGAAGGCTATGGAGAAGCTCGTGAGTGCGACGTCGACTGCAAGGCGGACAGCTCGTGGGCGCAGCGTCGGCTGCCAAGCCGGAAAGCGCGTGAGCGCGACGTCAGTTGGTCGCTGGTAGTAAGGATAGAGCTAACGGTCTTAGACTTCTCCGTTGTCCTCGTGTAGAAACGATGCCAGGGGAAGTTCCAGATTAAGGCCGATCGTGTGGATGAACTGGACGCTGGCTATGCGTGCAGCAATGTTACAGCACTCGTATATCACTAATTCGCAGATATTAGATTTACTACCATTGATAGCGATTTCCGAAGGCTATGGAGAAGCTCGTGGGTGCGGCGTCGACTGCAAGGCAGTCAGGTTGTGGGCGCAGCGTCGGCTGCCAAGGCGGAAAGCGCGTGAGCGCGACGTCAGTTGTCGCTGGTAGTAAGGATAGAGCTAACGGTCTCAGACTTCTCCAGTGTCCTCGTGTAGAAACTATTCCAGGGGAAGTTCCAGATTAAGGCCGATCGTGTGGATGAACTGGACGCTGGCTATGCGTGCAGCAATGTTACAGCACTCGTATATCACTAATTCGCAGATATCAGATTTACTACCATCGATAGCGATTTCCGAAGGCTATGGGGAAGCTCGTGAGTGCGGCGTCGACTGCAAGGCAGACAGCTCGTGGGCGCAGCGTCGGCTGCCAAGGCGGAAAGCGCGTGAGCGCGACGTCAGTTGTCGCTGGTAGTAAGGATAGAGCTAACGGTCTCGGACTACCCCACTGGCCTCGTGTAGAAACGATTCCAGGGGAAGCTCCAGATTAAGGCCGATCGTGTGGATGAACTGGACTCCGGCTATGCGTGCAGCAATGTTACAGCACTCGTATATCACTAATTCGCAGATATCAGATTTACTACCATTGATAGCGATTTCCGAAGGCTATGGGGAAGCTCGTGGGTGCGGCGTCGACTGCAAGGCAGTCAGGTTGTGGGCGCAGCGTCGGCTGCCAAGGCGGAAAACGCGTGAGCGCGACGTCAGTTGTCGCTGGTAGTAAGGATAGAGCTAACGGTCTCAGACTACCCCACTGGCCTCGTGTAGAAACGATTCCAGGGGAAGCTCCAGATTAAGGCCGATCGTGTGGATGAACTGGACGCCGGCTATGCGCGCAGCGATGTTACAGCACTCGTATATCACTAATTCGCAGATATCAGATTTACTACCATTGATAGCGATTTCCTACGGCTATGGAGAAGCTCGTGAGCGCGGCGTCGACTGCAAGGCAGTCAGGTTGTGGGCGCAGCGTCGGCTGCCAAGGCGGAAAGCGCGTGAGCGCGACGTCAGTTGTCGCTGGTAGTAAGGATAGAGCTCACGGGCTCGGACTACCCCACTGGCCTCGTGTAGAAACGATTCCAGGGGAAGTTCCAGATTAAGGCCGATCGTGTGGAAGACCTGGACTCCGGCTATGCGCGCAGCGATGTTACAGCACTCGTATATCACTAATTCGCAGATATCAGATTTACTACCATTGATAGCGATTTCCGAAGGCTATGGGGAAGCTCGTGAGTGCGGCGTCGACTGCAAGGCGGACAGCTCGTGGGCGCAGCGTCGGCTGCCAAGGCAGAAAGCGCGTGAGCGCGACGTCAGTTGTCGCTGGTAGTAAGGATAGAGCTAATGGTCTCGGACTACCCCATTGGCCTAGTGTAGAAACTATTCCAGGGGAAGTTCCAGATTAAGGCCGATCGAGGGGAAGACCTGGACTCCGGCTATGCGCGCAGCGATGTTACAGCACTCGTATATCGCTAATTCGCAGATATCAGATTTAGTACCATTGATAGCGATTTCCGAAGGCTATGGGGAAGCTCGTGAGTGCGGCGTCGACTGCAAGGCGGACAGCTCGTGGGCGCAGCGTCGGCTGCCAAGGCGGAAAACGCGTGAGCGCGACGTCAGTTGTCGCTGGTAGTAAGGATAGAGCTAACGGTCTCAGACGTCTCCACTGTCCTCTTGTAGAAACTAGTCCAGGGAAAGTTCCAGATTAAGGGCGACCGTGTGGATGACTTGTGCTCCGGCTATGCGTGCAGCGATGTTACAGCACTCGTATAGCACTAATGCGCAGATATCCGATTTACTACCATTGATAGCGATTTCCGAAGGCTACGGGGAAGCTCGTGAGTGTGGCGTCGACTCCAAGGCGGACAGCTCGTGGGCGCGGCGTCGGCTGCCAAGGCGGAAAGCCGCGTGAGCGCGACGTCAGTTGTCGCTGCTAGTAAAGAGGAGAGCTAACGGTCTCAGACTTCTCTCACTGTCCTCTTGTAGAAACTAGTCCAGGGAAAGTTCCAGATTAAGGGCGACCGTGTGGATGACTTGTGCTCCGGCTATGCGTGCAGCGATGTTACAGCACTCGTATAGCACTAATGCGCAGATATCCGATTTACTACCATTGATAGCGATTTCCGAAGGCTATGGGGAAGCTCGTGAGTGTGGCGTCGACTGCAAGGCGGACAGCTCGTGGGCGCAGCGTCGGCTGCCAAGGCGGAAAGCGCGTGAGCGCGACGTCAGTTGTCGCTGGTAGTAAGGATAGCGCTAACGGTCTTAGACTTCTCCGTTGTCCTCGTGTAGAAACTATTCCAGGGGAAGTTCCAGATTAAGGCCGATCGTGTGGATGAACGGGACGCTGGCTATGCGTGCAGCGATGTTACAGCACTCGTATAGCACTAATGCGCAGATATCCGATTTACTACCATTGATAGCGATTTCCGAAGGCTATGGGGAAGCTCGTGAGTGTGGCGTCGACTGCAAGGCGGACAGCTCGTGGGCGCGGCGTCGGCTGCCAAGGCGGAAAGCGCGTGAGCGCGACGTCAGTTGTCGCTGGTAGTAAGGATAGCGCTAACGGTCTTAGACTTCTCCGTTGTCCTCGTGTAGAAACTATTCCAGGAGAAATTCCAGATTAAGGCCGATCGTGTGGAAGACCTGGACTCCGGCTATGCGTGCAGCGATGTTACAGCACTCGTTTATCACTAATTCGCAGATATCAGATTTACTACCATTGATAGCGATTTCCGAAGGCTATGGGGAAGCTCGTGAGTGCGGCGTCGACTGCAAGGCGGGCAGGTTGTCGGCGCAGCGTCGGCTGCCAAGGCGGAAAGCGCGTGAGCGCGACGTCAGTTGTCGCTGGTAGTAAGGATAGAGCTAATGTTCTCAGACGTCTTCACTGGCTCTCGTGTAGAAACTATTTCTAGGGGAGATTCCCAGATTAAGGGCCGATCGTGTGGAAGAACCTGGACTCCGGCTATGCGCGCAGCGATGTTACAGCACTTCGTATATCACTTATTCGCAGATATTCCGATTTACTACCATTGATAGCGATTTCCGAAGGGCTATGGGGAAGCTCGTGGCTGCGGCGTCGACTGCAAGGCGGACAGCTCGTGGGCGCAGCGTCGGCTGCTCAGGCGGAAAGCGCGTGAGCGCTACGTCAGTTGTCGCTGGTAGTAAGGATAGAGCTAACGGTCTCAGACTACGCCACTGTCCTCGTGTAGAAACTATTCCAAAAGGAAATTCCAGATTAAGGCCGATCGTGTGGAAGACCTGGACTCCGGCTATGCGCGCAGCGATGTTACAGCACTCGTATATCACTAATTCGCAGATATCAGATTTACTACCATTGATAGCGATTTCCGAAGGCTATGGGGAAGCTCGTGAGTGCGGCGTCGACTGCAAGGCGGACAGCTCGTGGGCGCAGCGTCGGCTGCCAAAGCCGAAAGCGCGTGAGCGCGACGTCAGTTGTCGCTGGTAGTAAGGATAGAGCTAATGGTCTCGGACTACCCCATTGGCCTCGTGTAGAAACGATTCCAGGGGAAGTTCCAGATTAAGGCCGATCGTGTGGAAGACCTGGACTCCGGCTATGCGCGCAGCGATGTTACATCACTCGTATATCACTAATTCGCAGATATCAGATTTACTACCATTGATAGCGATTTCCGAAGGCTATGGGGAAGCTTGTGAGTGCGGCGTTGACTGCATAGCAGTCAAGGTTGTGGCCGCAGCGTCGGCTGCCAAGCCGGAAAGCGCGTGAGCGCGACGTCAGTTGTCGCTGGTAGTAAGGATAGAGCTAATGGTCTCGGACTACCCCATTGGCCTAGTGTAGAAACTATTCCAGGGGAAGTTCCAGATTAAGGCCGATCGTGTGGAAGACCTGGACTCCGGCTATGCGCGCAGCGATGTTACAGCACTCGTATATCACTAATTCGCAGATATCAGATTTACTACCATTGATAGCGATTTCCGAAGGCTATGGGGAAGCTCGTGAGTGCGGCGTCGACTGCAAGCAGTCAGGTTGTGGGCGCAGCGTCGGCTGCCAAGGCGGAAAGCGCGTAAGCGCGACGTCAGTTGTCGCTGGTAGTAAGGATAGAGCTAACGGTCTCGGACTACCCCACTGTCCTCGTGTAGAAACGATACCAGAAGAAATTCCAGATTAAGGGCGACCGTGTGGAAGACCTGGACTCCGGCTATGCGCGCAGCGATGTTACAGCACTCGTATATCACTAATTCGCAGATATCAGATTTACTACCATTGATAGCGATTTCCTACGGCTATGGGGAAGCTCGTGAGTGCGGCGTCGACTGCCAAGGCAGAAAGCGCGTGAGCGCGACGTCAGTTGTCGCTGGTAGTAAGGATAGAGCTAATGGTCTCGGACTACCCCATTGGCCTAGTGTAGAACCTATTCCAGGGGAAGTTCCAGATTAAGGCCGATCGTGTGGAAGACCCTGGACTCCGGCTATGCGTGCGGCAATGTTACATCACTCGTATATCACTAATCAGCAGATCTCAGATTTACTACCATTGATAGCGATTTCCGAAGGCTATGGGGAAGCTCGTGGCTGCGGCGTCGACTGCAAGGCGGACAGCTCGTGGGCGCAGCGTCGGCTGCTAAGGCGGAAAGCGCGTGAGCGCTACGTCAGTTGTCGCTGGTAGTAAGGATAGAGCTAACGGTCTCCGACTACGCCACTGTCCTCGTGTAGAAACTATTCCAGAAGAAATTCCAGATTAAGGCCGATCGTGTGGAAGACCTGGACGCCGGCTATGCGTGCGGCAATGTTACATCACTCGTATATCACTAATCAGCAGATATCAGATTTACTACTATCGATAGCGATTTCCGAAGGCTATGGGGAAGCTCGTGGGTGCGGCGTCGACTGCATAGCAGTCAAGGTTGTGGCCGCAGCGTCGGCTGCCAAGCCGGAAAGCGCGTGAGCGCGACGTCAGTTGTCGCTGGTAGTAAGGATAGAGCTAACGGTCTCAGACTACCCCACTGTCCTCGTGTAGAAACGATTCCAGGGGCAGCTCCAGATTAAGGCCGATCGTGTGGAAGACCTGGACTCCGGCTATGCGTGCAGCAATGTTACAGCACTCGTATATCACTAATTCGCAGATATCAGATTTACTACCATTGATAGCGATTTCCTACGGCTATGAAGAAGCTCGTGGGTGCGGCGTCGACTGCAAGGCAGTCAGGCTGTGGGCGCAGCGTCGGCTGCCAAGGCGGAAAACGCGTGAGCGCGACGTCAGTTGTCGCTGGTAGTAAGGATAGAGCTAACGGTCTCGGACTACCCCACTGTCCTCGTGTAGAAACTATTCCAGGGGAAGCTCCAGATTAAGGCCGATCGTGTGGATGAACTGGACGCCGGCTATGCGTGCAGCAATGTTACAGCACTCGTATATCACTAATTCGCAGATATCAGATTTACTACCATTGATAGCGATTTCCGAAGGCTATGGGGAAGCTCGTGGCTGCGGCGTCGACTGCAAGGCAATCAGGTTGTGGGCGCAGCGTCGGCTGCCAAGGCGGAAAACGCGTGAGCGCGACGTCAGTTGTCGCTGGTAGTAAGGATAGAGCTAACGGTCTCAGACTACCCCACTGTCCTCGTGTAGAAACGATTCCAGGGGCAGTTCCAGATTAAGGCCGACCGTGTGGATGACCTGGACGCCGGCTATGCGTGCGGCAATGTTACATCACTCGTATATCACTAATTCGCAGATATCAGATTTACTACCATTGATAGCGATTTCCGAAGACTATGGGGAAGCTCGTGGGTGCGGCGTCGACTGCAAGGCGGTCAGGTTGTGGGCGCAGCGACGGCTGCCAAGGCGGAAAACGCGTGAGCGCGACGTCAGTTGTCGCTAGTAGTAAGGATAGAGCTAACGGACTCGGACTACCCCATTGGCCTAGTGTAGAAACTATTCCAGGGGAAGTTCCAGATTAAGGCTGATCGTGTGGATGACCTGGACTCCGGCTATGCGTGCGGCAATGTTACATCACTCGTATATTCACTAATCAGCAGATCCCAGATTTACTACCATCGATAGCGATTTCCGAACGCTATGGTGAAGCTCGTGGGTGCGGCGTCGACTGCAAGGCAGTCAGGTTGTGGGCGCAGCGTCGGCTGCCAAGGCGGAAAACGCGTGAGCGCGACGGCAGTTGTCGCTAGTAGTAAGGATAGAGCTAACGGTCTCGGACTTCCCCACTGGCCTCGTGTAGAAACTATTCCAGGGGAAGCTCCAGATTAAGGCCGATCGTGTGGATGAACTGGACGCCGGCTATGCGTGCAGCAATGTTACAGCACTCGTATATCACTAATTCGCAGGTATCAGATTTACTACCATTGATAGCGATTTCCGAAGGCTATGGGGAAGCTCGTGGGTGCGGCGTCGAATGCAAGGCAGTCAGGTTGTGGGCGCAGCGTCGGCTGCCAAGGCGGAAAACGCGTGAGCGCGACGTCAGTTGTCGCTGGTAGTAAGGATAGAGCTAACGGTCTCGGACTACCCCACTGTGCTCGTGTAGAAACTATTCCAGGGGAAGCTCCAGATTAAGGCCGATCGTGTGGATGACCTGGACGCCGGCTATGCGTGCAGCAATGTTACAGCACTCGTATATCACTAATTCGCAGATATCAGATTTACTACCATTGATAGCGATTTCCGAAGGCTATGGGGGAGCCGTGAGTTTGCGGCGTCGACTGCAAGGCGGTCAGGTTGTGGGCGCAGCGTCGGGCTGCCAAGGCGGAAAGCGCGTGAGCGCGACGTCAGTTGTCGCTGGTAGTAAGGATAGAGCTAATGGTCTCAGACTACCCCATTGGCCTAGTGTAGAAACTATTCCAGGGGAAGCTCCAGATTAAGGCCGATCGTGTGGATGAACTGGACGCCGGCTATGCGTGCAGCAATGTTACAGCACTCGTATATCACTAATTCGCAGATATCAGATTTACTACCATTGATAGCGATTTCCGAAGGCTATGGGGAAGCTCGTGAGTGCGGCGTCGACTGCAAGGCGGTCAGGTTGTGGGCGCAGCGTCGGCTGCCAAGGCGGAAAGCGCGTGAGCGCGACGTCAGTTGTCGCTGGTAGTAAGGATAGAGCTAACGGTCTCAGACTTCTCCAGTGTCCTCGTGTAGAAACGATGCCAGGAGAAATTCCAGATTAAGGCCGATCGTGTGGATGAACTGGACGCCGGCTATGCGTGCAGCAATGTTACAGCACTCGTATATCACTAATTCGCAGATATCAGATTTACTACCATCGATAGCGATTTCCGAAGGCTATGTAGAAGCTCGTGGCTGCGGCGTCGACTGCAAGGCGGACAGCTCGTGGGCGCAGCGTCGGCTGCCAAGGCAGAAAGCGCGTGAGCGCGACGTCAGTTGTCGCTGGTAGTAAGGATAGAGCTAATGGTCTCGGACTACCCCATTGGCCTAGTGTAGAAACTATGCCAGGGGAAATTCCAGATTAAGGCCGATCGTGTCGAAGACCTGGTCGCCGGCTATGCGGGCAGCGATGTTACAGCACTCGTATATCACTAATTCGCAGATATCAGATTTACTACCATTGATAGCGATTCCCTACGGCTATGGGGAAGATCGTGAGTGCGGCGTCGACTGCAAGGCGGACAGCTCGTGGGCGCAGCGTCGGCTGCCAAGGCGGAAAGCGCGTGAGCGCGACGTCAGTTGTCGCTGGTAGTAAGGATAGAGCTAATGGTCTCGGACTACCCCATTGGCCTAGTGTAGAAACTATTCCAGGGGAAGTTCCAGATTAAGGCCGATCCAGGGGAAGACCTGGACTCCGGCTATGCGCGCAGCGATGTTACAGCACTCGTATATCACTAATTCGCAGATATCAGATTTACTACCATTGATAGCGATTTCCTACGGCTATGGAGAAGATCGTGAGTGCGGCGTCGACTGCAAGGCAGTCAGGTTGTGGGCGCAGCGTCGGCTGCCAAAGGCGGAAAACGCGTGAGCGCGACGTCAGTTGTCGCTGGTAGTAAGGATAGAGCTAATGGTCTCGGACTACCCCATTGGCCTAGTGTAGAAACTATTCCAGGGGAAGTTCCAGATTAAGGCCGATCGTGTGGATGACCTGGACTCCGGCTATGCGTGCGGCAATGTTACATCACTCGTATATCACTAATCAGCAGATCTCAGATTTACTACCATCGATAGCGATTTCCGAACGCTATGGGGAAGCTCGTGGGTGCGGCGTCGACTGCAAGGCAGTCAGGTTGTGGGCGCAGCGTCGGCTGCCAAGGCGGAAAACGCGTGAGCGCGACGTCAGTTGTCGCTAGTAGTAAGGATAGAGCTAACGGACTCGGACTACCCCACTGGCCTCGTGTAGAAACGATTCCAGGGGAAGCTCCAGATTAAGGCCGATCGTGTGGATGAACTGGACGCCGGCTATGCGTGCAGCAATGTTACAGCACTCGTATATCACTAATTCGCAGATATTAGATTTACTACCATCGATAGCGATTTCCGAAGGCTATGGAGAAGCTCGTGGCTGCGGCGTCGACTGCAAGGCAGTCAGGTTGTGGGCGCAGCGTCGGCTGCCAAGGCGGAAAACGCGTGAGCGCGACTTCAGTTGTCGCTGGTATTAAGGATAGAGCTAACGGTCTCGGACTACCCCACTGTCCTCGTGTAGAAACTATTCCAGGGGAAGCTCCAGATTAAGGCCGATCGTGTGGATGAACTGGACGCCGGCTATGCGTGCAGCAATGTTACAGCACTCGTATATCACTAATTCGCAGATATCAGATTTACTACCATTGATAGCGATTTCCGAAGGCTATGGAGAAGCTCGTGGCTGCGGCGTCGACTGCAAGGCAGTCAGGTTGTGGGCGCAGCGTCGGCTGCCAAGGCGGAAAACGCGTGAGCGCGACGTCAGTTGTCGCTGGTAGTAAGGATAGAGCTAACGGTCTCAGACTACCCCACTGGCCTCGTGTAGAAACGATTCCAGGGGAAGCTCCAGATTAAGGCCGATCGTGTGGAAGACCTGGACGCCGGCTATGCGTGCAGCAATGTTACAGCACTCGTATATCACTAATTCCCAGATATCTGATTTACTACCATCGATAGCAATTCCGAAGGCTATGGGAAGCTCGTGAGCGCGGCGTCGACTGCAAGGCAGTCAAGGCGTCGCTGCCGACGTATGCATTTCTCTCCAGTTGAGGAAGGCACTGGAGACTCTTCGGGCGAAGCTGGTGGTGCCGATGGAGTGACCGTCGAAGGCGTCGAAGGCGTAGAAGGAGTTGTACTTGGCGGCGAAGTCGTGGCACTGGTAGTCTGTCCGCTCGGGCCACCACTTCCCCTCACCAGAATGTCAGCGCACGTCGGATACGTCTGGCTAGCCAGGTCCGAGTGAACAGTAGAACTGCAGCGCGCAATCGCCCGGCGACCGGCAC
>NW_003303516.1:15878-17977 GCF_000142945.1 Phytophthora infestans T30-4 | reverse complement strand
CGGGGAAGCTCGTGGGTGCGGCGCCGACTGCAAGGCGGACAGCTCGTGGGCGCAGCGTCGGCTGCCAAGGCGGAAAACGCGTGAGCGCGACGTCAGTTGTCGCTGGTAGTAAGGATAGAGCTAACGGTCTTAGACTTCTCCGTTGTCCTCGTGTAGAAACGATGCCAGGGTAAGTTCCAGATTAAGGCCGATCGTGTGGATGAACTGGACGCTGGCTATGCGTGCAGCAATGTTACAGCACTCGTATAGCACTAATGCGCAGATATCCGATTTACTACCATTGATAGCGATTTCCGAAGGCTACGGGGAAGCTCGTGAGTGCGGCGTCGACTGCAAGGCGGACAGCTCGTGGGCGCAGCGTCGGCTGCCAAGGCGGAAAGCGCGTGAGCGCGACGTCAGTTGTCGCTGGTAGTAAGGATAGAGCTAACGGTCTTAGAACTCTCCGTTGTCCTCGTGTAGAAACGATGCCAGGGGAAATTCCAGATTAAGGCCGATCGTGTGGAACACCTGGACGCCGGCTTTGCGTGCAGCGATGTTACAGCACTCGTATATCACTAATTCGCAGATCTCAGATTTACTACCATTGATAGCGATTTCCGAAGGCTACGGGGAAGCTCGTGAGTGCGGCGTCGACTGCAAGGCGGACAGCTCGTGGGCGCAGCGTCGGCTGCCAAGGCGGAAAGCGCGTGAGCGCGACGTCAGTTGTCGCTGGTATAAGGATAGAGCTAACGGTCTCAGACTACACCACTGTCCTCGTGTAGAATCTATTCCAGGGGAAGTTCCAGATTAAGGCCGATCGTGGTGGAGTATATGGAAAGCCCGCCAAAGCGCGGGGTCTACTATTTTTTTAGGAGCACCCCCCAATCTCTTTTTGTTGTGTGGGAAAAAAAAATTTATTACCCCTTGGAAGGGCGATTTCCCCAAGACTTTGTGGGAGACTCGGTGGGTGGCGCGTCCACTGCAAGGCGGAACGCTCGTGGGCGCAGCGTCGGCTGCCAATGCGGAAAAGCGCGTGAGCGCGACGTCAGTTGTCGCTGGTAGTAAGGATAGAGCTAACGGTCTCAGACTTCTCAACTGTCCTCGTGTAGAAACTATTCCAGGGGAAATTCCAGATTAAGGCCGATCGTGTGGAAGACCTGGACGCCGGCTATGCGTGCCGCAATGTTACAGCACTCGTATATCACTAATTCGCAGATAATAGATTTACTACCATCGATAGCAATTTCCGAAGGCTATGGGGAAGCTCGTGAGTGTGGCGTCGACTGCAAGGCGGTCAGCTCGTGGGCGCGGCGTCGGCGTCCAAGGCGGAAAGCGCGTGAGCGCGACGTCAGTTGTCGCTGGTAGTAAGGATAGAGCTAACGGTCTTAGACTTCTCCGTTGTCCTCGTGTAGAAACGATGCCAGGGGAAGTTCCAGATTAAGGCCGATCGTGTGGATGAACTGGACGCTGGCTATGCGTGCAGCAATGTTACAGCACTCGTATAGCACTAATGCGCAGATATCCGATTTACTACCATTGATAGCGATTTCCGAAGGCTACGGGGAAGCTCGTGAGTGCGGCGTCGACTGCAAGGCGGACAGCTCGTGGGCGCAGCGTCGGCTGCCAAGGCGGAAAGCGCGTGAGCGCGACGTCAGTTGTCGCTGGTAGTAAGGATAGAGCTAACGGTCTTAGACTTCTCCGTTGTCCTCGTGTAGAAACGATGCCAGGGGAAGTTCCAGATTAAGGCCGATCGTGTGGAAGACCTGGACGCCGGCTATGCGTGCCGCAATGTTACAGCACTCGTATATCACTAATTCGCAGATAATAGATTTACTACCATTGATAGCGATTTCCGAAGGGCTACGGGGAAGCTCGTGGGTGCGGCGCCGACTGCAAGGCGGACAGCTCGTGGGGCGCAGCGTCGGCTGCCAAGGCGGAAAACGCGTGAGCGCGACGTCAGTTGTCGCTGGTAGTAAGGATAGAGCTAACGGTCTTAGACTTCTCCGTTGTCCTCGTGTAGAAACGATGCCAGGGGAAAGTTCCAGATTAAAGCCCGATCGTGTGGGATGAACTGGACGCTGGCTATGCGTGCAGCAATGTTACAGCACTCGTATATCACT
>NW_003303516.1:12039-14589 GCF_000142945.1 Phytophthora infestans T30-4 | reverse complement strand
GTCCTCGTGTAGAAACGATGCCAGGGGAAGTTCCAGATTAAGGCCGATCGTGTGGATGAATTGGACGCTGGCTATGCGTGCAGCAATGTTACAGCACTCGTATAGCACTAATGCGCAGATATCCGATTTACTACCATTGATAGCGATTTCCGAAGGCTATGGGGAAGCTCGTGTGTGCGGCGTCGACTGCAAGGCGGGACAGCTCGTGGGCGCGGCGTCGGCTGCCAAGGCGGAAAACGCGTGAGCGCGACGTCAGTTGTCGCTGGTAGTAAGGATAGAGATAACGATCTCAGACTTCTCCGTTGTCCTCGTGTAGAAACTATTCCAGGAGAAATTCCAGATTAAGGCCGATCGTGTGGAAGACCTGGACTCCGGCTATGCGTGCAGCGATGTTACAGCACTCGTATATCACTAATTCGCAGATATCTGATTTACTACCATCGATAGCGATTTCCGAAGGCTATGGGGAAGCTCGTGAGTGCGGCGTCGACTGCAAGGCGGTCAGGTTGTGGGCGCCGCGTCAGCGGCCAAGGCGGAAAGCGCGTGACCGCGACGTCAGTTGTCGCTGGTAGTAAGGATAGCGCTAACGGTCTTAGACTTCTCCGTTGACCTCGTGTAGAAACGATGCCAGGGGAAGTTCCAGATTAAGGCCGATCGTGTGGAAGTTCTGGACTCCGGCTATGCGTGCAGGAATGTTACAGCACTCGTATATCACTAATTAGCAGATATCAGATTTACTACCATCGATAGCGATTTCATACGGCTATGGGGAAGCTCGTGGGTGCGGCGTCGACTGCATAGCAGTCAGGTTGTGGGCGCAGCGTCGGCTGCCAAGGCGGAAATCGCGTGAGCGCGACGTCAGTTGTCGCTGGTAGTAAGGATAGAGCTAACGGTCTCGGACTACCCCACTGCCGTCGTGAAGGAACTATTCCAGGGGAAGTTCCAGATTAAGGGCGATCGTGTGGAAGACCTGGACTCCGGCTATGCGCGCAGCGATGTTACAGCACTCGTATATCACTAATTCGCAGATATCAGATTTACTACCATCGATAGCGATTTCCGAAGGCTATGGGGAAGCTCGTGAGTGCGGCGTCGACTGCAAGGCGGACAGCCCGTGGGCGCAGCGTCGGCTGCCAAGGCGGAAAACGCGTGAGCGCGACGTCAGTTGTCGCTGGTAGAAAGGATAGAGCTAACGGTCTCGGACTACCCCACTGTCCTCGTGTAGAAACGATGCCAGGGGAAGTTCCAGATTAAGGCCGATCGTGTGGATGAACGGGACGCCGGCTATGCGTGCAGCAATGTTACAGCACTCGTATATCACTAATTCGCAGATATCAGATTTACTACCATTGATAGCGATTTCCAAAGGCTATGGGGAAGCTCGTGGGTGCGGCGTCGACTGCAAGGCGGACAGCTCGTGGGCGCAGCGTCGGCTGCCAATGCGGAAAAGCGCGTGAGCGCGACGTCAGTTGTCGCTGGTAGTAAGGATAGAGCTAACGGTCTCAGACTTCTCAACTGTCCTCGTGTAGAAACTATTCCAGGGGAAATTCCAGATTAAGGCCGATCGTGTGGAAGACCTGGACGCCGGCTATGCGTGCCGCAATGTTACAGCACTCGTATATCACTAATTCGCAGATATCAGATTTACTACCATTGATAGCGATTTCCGAAGGCTATGGAGAAGCTCGTGAGTGCGGCGTCGACTGCAAGGCGGACAGCTCGTGGGCGCAGCGTCGGCTGCCAAGCCGGAAAGCGCGTGAGCGCGACGTCAGTTGTCGCTGGTAGTAAGGATAGAGCTAACGGTCTTAGACTTCTCCGTTGTCCTCGTGTAGAAACGATGCCAGGGGAAGTTCCAGATTAAGGCCGATCGTGTGGATGAACTGGACGCTGGCTATGCGTGCAGCAATGTTACAGCACTCGTATAGCACTAATGCGCAGATATCCGATTTACTACCATTGATAGCGATTTCCGAAGGCTATGGGGAAGCTCGTGGGTGTGGCGTCGACTGCAAGGCGGACAGCTCGTGGGCGCGGCGTCGGCTGCCAAGGCGGAAAACCCGTGAGCGCGACGTCAGTTGTCGCTGGTAGTAAGGATAGCGCTAACGGTCTTAGACTTCTCCGTTGTCCTCGTGTAGAAACTATTCCAGGAGAAATTCCAGATTAAGGCCGGTCGTGTGGAAGACCTGCACTCCGGCTATGCGTGCAGCGATGTTACAGCACTCGTTTATCACTAATTCGCAGATATCAGATTCACTACCATTGATAGCGATTTCTGCAGGCTATTGTGGAAACTCGTGAGTGCGGCGCCGACTGCTAGACGGGGGAGTTTGTCGGCGCCGCTCCGCCTGCTAAAAAGGAAAATCACGGGACCAACACCACATTTGTTCTCTGTTATAAAAAAAAAGAAAAAATAAACCTCAAACTTCTCGCCGTGCCGCGCGTGGAGAATATACTCCGCGGGGAGGTCCTACAATAAAACCCCACCGTGTGGTAGAACAACACCGCGCTCTTTATTGGGGGCCGGTGTTCCACACTCTTTTTTTATTAATT
>NW_003303516.1:8358-11939 GCF_000142945.1 Phytophthora infestans T30-4 | reverse complement strand
GCTCGTGGGTGCGGCGTCGACTGCAAGGCAGTCAGGTTGTGGGCGCAGCGTCGGCTGCCAAGGCGGAAAACGCGTGAGCGCGACGTCAGTTGTCGCTGGTAGTAAGGATAGAGCTAACGGTCTCGGACTACCCCACTGGCCTCGTGTAGAAACGATTCCAGGGGAAGTTCCAGATTAAGGCCGACCGTGTGGAAGATCCGGCTATGCGTGCAGCAATGTTACAGCACTCGTATATCACTAATTCGCAGATATCATATTTACTACCATCGATAGCGATTTCCGAAGGCTATGGGGAAGCTCGTGGGTGCGGCGTCGACTGCAAGGCAGTCAGGTTGTGGGCGCAGCGTCGGCTGCCAAGGCGGAAAACGCGTGAGCGCGACGTCAGTTGTCGCTGGTAGTAAGGATAGAGCTAACGGACTCGGACTACCCCACTGGCCTCGTGTAGAAACTATTCCAGGGGAAGCTCCAGATTAAGGCCGATCGTGTGGAAGTTCTGGACTCCGGCTATGCGTGCAGCAATGTTACAGCACTCGTATATCTCTAATCAGCAGATATCAGATTTACTACCATCGATAGCGATTTCCGAAGGCTATGGGGAAGCTCGTGGGTGCGGCGTCGACTGCAAGGCAGTCAGGTTGTGGGCGCAGCGTCGGCTGCCAAGGCGGAAAACGCGTGAGCGCGACGTCAGTTGTCGCTGGTAGTAAGGATAGAGCTAACGGTCTCGGACTACCCCACTGGCCTCGTGTAGAAACGATTCCAGGGGAAACTCCAGATTAAGGCCGATCGTGTGGAAGTTCTGGACGCCGGCTATGCGTGCAGCAATGTTACAGCACTCGTATATCACTAATTCGCAGATATCAGATTTACTACCATTGATAGCGATTTCCGAAGGCTATGGGGAAGCTCGTGAGTGCGGCGTCGACTGCAAGGCGGACAGCTCGTGGGCGCAGCGTCGGCTGCCAAGGCAGAAAGCGCGTGAGCGCGACGTCAGTTGTCGCTTGTAGTAAGGATAGAGCTAATGGTCTCGGACTACCCCATTGGCCTAGTGTAGAAACTATTCCAGGGGAAGTTCCAGATTAAGGCCGATCCAGGGGAAGACCTGGACTCCGGCTATGCGCGCAGCGATGTTACAGCACTCGTATATCACTAATTCGCAGATATCAGATTTACTACCATTGATAGCGATTTCCTACGGCTATGGGGAAGATCGTGAGTGCGGCGTCGACTGCAAGGCGGACAGCTCGTGGGCGCAGCGTCGGCTGCCAAGGCAGAAAACGCGTGAGCGCGACGTCAGTTGTCGCTGGTAGTAAGGATAGAGCTAATGGTCTCGGACTACCCCATTGGCCTAGTGTAGAAACTATTCCAGGGGAAGTTTCCGAGAATTAGAGGCGCGATGCGTGTGAATGGAACTGGAACGCGCGACTATGGCGTGGCAGCGATGTTACAGCACTCGTATTTCATTAATTCGGCAGATATCAGATTTACTACCATTGATAGCGATTTCCGAAGGCTATGGAGGAAGCTCGTGAGTGCGTCGTCGACTGCAAGGCGGTCAGCTCGTGGGCGCAGCGTCGGCTGCCAAGCCGGAAAGCGCGTGAGCGCGACGTCAGTTGTCGCTGGTAGTAAGGATAGAGCTAACGGTCTCAGACTTCTCCAGTGTCCTCGTGTAGAAACGATGCCAGGGGAAGTTCCAGATTAAGGCCGATCGTGTGGATGAACTGGACGCTGGCTATGCGTGCAGCGATGTTACAGCACTCGTATATCACTAATTCGCAGATATCAGATTTAGTACCATTGATAGCGATTTCCAAAGGCTATGGGGAAGCTCGTGGGTGCGGCGTCGACTGCAAGGCAGTCAGGTTGTGGGCGCAGCGTCGGCTGCCAAGGCGGAAAGCGCGTGAGCGCGACGTCAGTTGTCGCTGGTAGTAAGGATAGAGCTAACGGTCTCGGACTACCCCACTGTCCTCGTGTATAAACTATTCCAGGGGAAGCTCCAGATTAAGGCCGATCGTGTGGATGAACTGGACGCTGGCTATGCGTGCAGCAATGTTACAGCACTCGTATATCACTAATTCGCAGATATTAGATTTACTACCATTGATAGCGATTTCCTACGGCTATGGAGAAGCTCGTGAGCGCGGCGTCGACTGCAAGGCAGTCAGGTTGTGGGCGCAGCGTCGGCTGCCAAGGCGGAAAGCGCGTGAGCGCGACGTCAGTTGTCGCTGGTAGTAAGGATAGAGCTAACGGTCTTAGACTTCTCCGTTGTCCTCGTGTAGAAACGATGCCAGGGGAAGTTCCAGATTAAGGCCGATCGTGTGGATGAACTGGACGCTGGCTATGCGTGCAGCAATGTTACAGCACTCGTATAGCACTAATGCGCAGATATCCGATTTACTACCATTGATAGCGATTTCCGAAGGCTATGGGGAAGCTCGTGAGTGCGGCGTCGACTGCAAGGCGGACAGCTCGTGGGCGCGGCGTCGGCTGCCAAGGCGGAAAGCGCGTGAGCGCGACGTCAGTTGTCACTGGTAGTAAGGATAGAGCTAACGGTCTTAGACTTCTCCGTTGTCCTCGTGTAGAAACGATGCCAGGGGAAGTTCCAGATTAAGGCTGATCGTGTGGAAGACCTGGACGCCGGCTATGCGTGCAGCAATGTTACAGCACTTGTATATCGCTAATTCGCAGATATCAGATTTACTACCATTGATAGCGATTTCCAAAGGCTATGGGGAAGCTCGTGCGTGCGGCGTCGACTGCAAGGCGGACAGCTCGTGGGCGCAGCGTCGGCTGCCAAGGCGGAAAACGCGTGAGCGCGACGTCAGTTGTCGCTGGTAGTAAGGATAGAGCTAACGGTCTTAGACTTCTCCGTTGTCCCATGTAGAAAATATTCCAGGGGAAGTTCCAAATTAAGGCCGATCGTGTGGATGAACTGGACGCCGGCTATGCGTGCAGCGATGTTACAGCACTCGTATATCACTAATTCGCAGATCTCAGATTTACTACCATTGATAGCGATTTCCCAAGGCTATGGGGAAGCTCGTGAGTGCGGCGTCCACTCCAGGGAGTCAGGTTGTGGGCGCAGCGTCCGCTGCCCAGGCGGAAAGCGCGTGAGCGCGACGTCAGTTGTCGCTGGTAGTAAAGATAGAGCTAACGGTCTCGGTCTACCCCACTGTCCTCGTGTAGAAACGATGCCAGGGGAAGTTCCAGATTAAGGCCGATCGTGTGGATGAACTGGACGCCGGCTATGCGTGCAGCAATGTTACAGCACTCGTATATCACTAATGCGCAGATATCCGATTTACTACCATTGATAGCGATTTCCGAAGGCTATGGGGAAGCTCGTGAGTGTGGCGTCGACTGCAAGGCGGTCAGCTCGTGGGCGCGGCGTCGGCGTCTAAGGCGGAAAAGCGCGTGAGCGCGACGTCAGTTGTCGCTGGTAGTAAGGATAGAGCTAACGGTCTTAGACTTCTCCGTTGTCCTCGTGTAGAAACGATGCCAGGGGAAATTCCAGATTAAGGCCGCTCAATGTGGAAGACCTGGACGCCCGGCTATGCGTGCAGCAATGTACGAATCCACCACAA
>NW_003303516.1:6146-8258 GCF_000142945.1 Phytophthora infestans T30-4 | reverse complement strand
TCACTTAAATTTGCAGAGTTTCAGATTTTCTTACCATCGATAGCGATTTCTCGAAGGCCTACGGGGAAGCTCGTGGTTGCGTTCTTCGAATGCAAGGCCATTCAGGTTGTGGGCGCAGCGTCGGCTGCCAAGGCGAAAAACGTTTTCTGAACAGGTTTTTTTACCTTTTTTTAATAAAATACTTTTTAACAAAAGGGAATTTAAATTTAGATTTATACGCGTGAGCGCGACGGCAGTTGTCACTAGTAGTAAGGATAGAGCTAACGGACTCGGACTACCCCACTGGCCTCGTGTAGAAACGATTCCAGGGGAAGCTCCAGATTAAGGCCGATCGTGTGGAAGTTCTGGACTCCGGCTATGCGTGCAGCAATGTTACAGCACTCGTATATCACTAATCAGCAGATATCAGATTTACTACCATTGATAGCGATTTCCGAAGACTATGGGGAAGCTCGTGGGTGCGGCGTCGACTGCAAGGCAGTCAGGTTGTGGGCGCAGCGTCGGCTGCCAAGGCGGAAAACGCGTGAGCGCGACGTCAGTTGTCGCTGGTAGTAAGGATAGAGCTAACGGTCTCGGACTACCCCACTGGCCTCGTGTAGAAACGATTCCAGGGGAAACTCCAGATTAAGGCCGACCGTGTGGATGACCTGGTCTCCAGCTATGCGTGCAGCAATGTTACAGCACTCGTATATCACTAATTCGCAGATATCAGATTTACTACCATTGATAGCGATTTCCGAAGACTATGGGGAAGCTCGTGGGTGCGGCGTCGACTGCAAGGCAGTCAGGTTGTGGGCGCAGCGTCCGCTGCCAAGGCGGAAAACGCGTAAGCGCGACGTCAGTTGTCGCTGGTAGTAAGGATAGAGCTAACGGTCTCAGGCTTCTCCACTGTCCTCGTGTAGAAACTATTCCAGGGGAAGTTCCAGATTAAGGCCGATCGTGTGGAAGACCTGGACTCCGGCTATGCGGGCAGCAATGTTACAGCACTCGTATAGCACTAATCAGCAGATATCAGATTTACTACCATCGATAGCGATTTCCGAACGCTATGGTGAAGCTCGTGGGTGCGGCGTCGACTGCAAGGCAGTCAGGTTGTGGGCGCAGCGTCGGCTGCCAAGGCGGAAAACGCGTGAGCGCGACGTCAGTTGTCGCTAGTAGTAAGGATAGAGCTAACGGTCTCGGACTTCCCCACTGGCCTCGTGTAGAAACTATTCCAGGGGAAGCTCCAGATTAAGGCCGATCGTGTGGATGAACTGGACGCCGGCTATGCGTGCAGCAATGTTACAGCACTCGTATATCACTAATTCGCAGATATCAGATTTACTACCATTGATAGCGATTTCTGAAGGCTATGGGGAAGCTCGTGGCTGCGGCGTCGACCGCAAGGCAGTCAGGTTGTGGGCGCAGAGTCGGCTGCCAAGGCGGAAAACGCGTGAGCGCGACGTCAGTTGTCGCTGGTAGTAAGGATAGAGCTAACGGACTCGGACTACCCCACTGGCCTCGTGTAGTAACGATTCCAGGGGAAGCTCCAGATTAAGGCCGATCGTGTGGAAGTTCTGGACTCCGGCTATACGTGCAGCAATGTTACAGCACTCGTATATCGCTAATTCGCAGACATCAGATTTTCTACCATAGATAGCGATATTCCGAAGAGCTATGGGGAAGCTCGTGGGTGCGGCGTCGACCGCAAGGCAGTCAGTTTGTGGGCGCAGTGTCGGCTGCCAAGGCGGAAAGCGCGTGAGCGCGACGACAGTTGTCGCTGGTAGTAAGGATAGAGCTAACGGACTCGGACTACCCTACTGGCCTCGTGTAGAAACGATTCCAGGGGAAGCTCCAGATTAAGGCCGATCGTGTGGAAGTTCTGGACTCCGGCTATACGTGCAGCAATGTTACAGCACTCGTATATCGCTAATTCGCAGACATCAGATTTTCTACCATTGATAGCGATTTCCGAAGACTATGGGGAAGCTCGTGGGTGCGGCGTCGACTGCAAGGCAGTCAGGTTGTGGGCGCAGCGTCGCCTGCCAAGCCGGAAAGCGCGTGAGCGCGACGGCAGTTGTCGCTAGTAGTAAGGATAGAGCTAACGAACTCGGACTACCCCACTGGCCTAGT
>NW_003303516.1:0-2833 GCF_000142945.1 Phytophthora infestans T30-4 | reverse complement strand
TCATCGATAGCGATTTCCGAAGGCTATGGGGAAGCTCCTGTTGTGCGGCGTCGACTGCAAGGCAGTCAGGTTGTGGGCGCAGCGTCGGCTGCCAAGGCGGAAAACGCGTGAGCGCGACGTCAGTTGTCGCTGGTAGTAAGGATAGAGCTAACGGTCTCAGGCTTCTCCACTGTCCTCGTGTAGAAACGATTCCAGGGGAAGCTCCAGATTAAGGCCGACCGTGTGGATGACCTGGTCTCTAGCTATGCGTGCAGCAATGTTACAGCACTCGTATATCACTAATTCGCAGATATCAGATTTACTACCATTGATAGCGATTTCCGAAGGCTATGGGGAAGCTCGTGGGTGCGGCGTCGACTGCAAGGCGGACAGCTCGTGGGCGCAGCGTCGGCTGCCAAGGCGGAAAACGCGTGAGCGCGACGTCAGTTGTCGCTGGTAGTAAGGATAGAGCTAACGGTCTCTGACTTCTCCACTGTCCTCGTGTAGAAACTATTCCAGGGGAAGCTCCAGATTAAGGCCGACCGTGTGGAAGACCTGGACTCCGGCTATGCGTGCAGCAATGTTACAGCACTCGTATATCACTAATTCGCAGATATCAGATTTACTACCATCGATAGCGATTTCCGAAGACTATGGGGAAGCTCGTGGGTGCGGCGTCGACTGCAAGGCAGTCAGGTTGTGGGCGCAGCGTCGGCTGCCAAGGCGGAAAACGCGTGAGCGCGACGTCAGTTGTCGCTGGTAGTAAGGATAGAGCTAACGGTCTCGGACTACCCCACTGTCCTCGTGTAGAAACTATTCCAGGGGAAGTTCCAGATTAAGGCCGACCGTGTGGATGACCTGGTCTCCAGCTATGCGTGCAGCAATGTTACAGCACTCGTATATCACTAATCAGCAGATATCAGATTTACTACCATCGATAGCGATTTCCGAAGACTATGGGGAAGCTCGTGGGTGCGGCGTCGACTGCAAGGCAGTCAGGCTGGGGGCGTAGTGTAGGCTGCCAAGGCGGAAAAGCGCGTGAGCGCGACGTCAGTTGTCGCTGGTAGTAAGGATAGAGCTAACGGTCTCAGGCTTCTCCACTGTCCTCGTGTAGAAACGATTCCAGGGGAAATTCCAGATTAAGGCCGATCGTGTGGAAGACCTGGACTCCGGCTATGCGCGCAGCGATGTTACAGCACTCGTATAGCACTAATCAGCAGATATCAGATTTACTACCATTGATAGCGATTTCCGAAGGCTATGGGGAAGCTCGTGGGTGCGGCGTCGACTGCAAGGCGGACAGCTCGTGGGCGCAGCGTCGGCTGCCAAGGCGGAAAACGCGTGAGCGCGACGTCAGTTGTCGCTGGTAGTAAGGATAGAGCTAACGGTCTCAGGCTTCTCCACTGTCCTCGTGTAGAAACGATTCCAGGGTAGGCTCCAGATTAAGGCCGACCGTGTGGATGACCTGGTCTCTAGCTATGCGTGCAGCAATGTTACAGCTTTCGTATATCACTAATTCGCATATATCAGATTTACTACCATTGATAGCGATTTCCAAAGGCTATGGGGAAGCTCGTGGGTGCGGCGTCGACTGCAAGGCGGACAGCTCGTGGGCGCAGCGTCGGCTGCCAAGGCGGAAAACGCGTGAGCGCGACGTCAGTTGTCGCTGGTAGTAAGGATAGAGCTTAATTAGACGTTCCTTACCGACATGACCCAGTCTTAGGTGCCACTCCTTTAAAAGGTTAGCTAAGTTACCACTCTGAGTGCTAAAAACACGACTTTTAGTCGGTTTAATACTCGGTAAGTAATAGACTTCTCCTATTGCCACTGCTGCAAAGAGCAATTTTTGGTCTAAATCCCTGTCGAGCTAAATAGTAGGCACTCAACAAGTTACTATCACACTTACGGTCAAATGAGATATCACTTAGTGTTAATACACTCAACCTCTTTTTAGGGCTTAAAACGGTAAGTTTTATTGATCCCTTTAGTGAGCTATGAGAAAAGCTCCCGTTTCCGTAGGTAAAAGTGTGGCCCTGACTCGGTTTTAGGCTCCCACCAAACCAGCTTCGATCTGATGTTATAGCTCGGCCTGCACCAGTATCAACCACCCACATATCATCGGTCAGTTTTAACTTCTTCAAGGATCTCAAATAGGAGTGATGCTGCTTACGTACCTCCTCTTCGATGTCGTCCATTTGTAGTGGGGACCTGACAGGGGTATTCGGCACGTTACCACCATCCTCAAAACCTTTATGGTAGGCGGGGTCCAGATCCTCAATGTCGTCCATCTCCTCGTCCTCAATGCACTCTTCCAGAAGAGTCTTCCCACACTCATTTAGGCGTTTTCCCCCTTCTAGCACCACCGATTTGAGGGTATTAATCGGGGTTGTCTTCGGCTTCTTGGCCTTCTTAGCACCCGGTGCAGTGTTGATATCGGTCCTAAAAAGGGGTCCACCTTCGCGGTTAGGATCCCTATCAGCGATCATCACCGAACAGTCCGATTTAAAGTGTCCACTCTTGAGGCAGTAAAAACACCTTTTTCCACCCTCACCTGCACCGCTTTTTCTCTTGACCCCGACATTGTTGACAGGGAATCGCTTGGGTTTTATCCATTAAACCCACTTCTTTCTTTGGATCGGTCACCAAAGGTCTTGCGTAAGTCCCACTTCGACCCTATCCACCGTGAAGTCCTCTTTTCTTCATGGAGATCGCTGAAGCCCCAAAATTCACTTGGGAGTTGTGACAGGGACTTCGAATGCACAAGCCAAGACTCGGTCAACCATGTCCTTGGCCCGAGCGAGCTTCCGGAGAACTTTCTGTTAATCCTCGTTTCCTGTTGCCCTTCTTAAAGTTG
>NW_003303515.1:93582-96443 GCF_000142945.1 Phytophthora infestans T30-4 | reverse complement strand
CAAAATCTCGTTTACAAAGGATAGTGCTCTTCATCGATAGCATGGTGCCAAATCATACAGATTCCGGGAAGTGGGCCACCTTCGTTCTTGTCTGTATCTACGTCGCCATTCGCAATCCGCCGAGCTGCAGTGCGCGATTGTTGTGCCGGCCGCACATATCTTTGTGAAGGAGCTGGCATACCAGGACATGCAACCCCAGCAAATCCGGTTGCCTTAACAACGTGTAGGCATATCCCAACTTTCTTATAGCACAGACATAAACACGTGCGTGCAGTAGCATCAACAATCGATCCACCGACGGGCATGTTGACCCAGCTTATTCTAGCGTAGTTTATGTCCTCGTCTTTTTAACTTTTGCAGCAGTAGGGTGGACAAATTCTCCTGGTTCTTGTGATGAACTCGTGAGAAGCGGAGATGGTGCGACACGAACCAAAACTAAGTTGTTGTATCGGTGAATCAATTCTGCAGTCATGACCTTTTAATTAATCCTTCTGTGAGCAGCCAGTAAACGTTTGGATACAGTAGGCTGATCGCAAAAGGGTTGCATCGAGGAGATAAACGAAACTCGTGACAAATCCAGGCGGACTACAAGCTTTGCCGGGCTAGCCCGTTTGCTGTCATTCACAAGCTTTAAGGTGTAGTGGTACTGCTCAAGCGGGTTGTTAGTAGCCGCGTAGCCTGTGGGGGTATGAAAAGCTTGCCAGTGCGAAAAGCGGGCTTTAATTATCCACTGCGAAATAATGTGATTTGCCACACGTCGAAACCGAGGAGATATCATACCCGCTCCACGCCATGACCTTACAACAAAATCTCGTTTACAAAGATAGTGCTCTTCATTTATAGCATGGTGCAAAGCATACAGATTCCGGAAAAGTGGGCCACCTTCGTTCTTGTCTGTATCTACGTCGCCATTCGCAATCCGCCGAGCTGCAGTGCGCGATTGTTGTGCCGGCCGCACAAATCTTTGTGAAGGAGCTGGCATACCAGGACATGCAACCCCTGCAAATCCGGTTGCCTTAACAGCGTGTAGGCATATCCCAACTTTCTTATAGCACAGACATAAACACGTGCGTGCAGTAGCATCAACAATCTATCCACCGACGGGCATGTTGACCCAGCTTATTCTAGCGTAGTTTATGGCCTCGTCTTTTTTACTTTTGCAGCAGTAGGGTGGACAGATTCTCCTGGTTCTTGTGATGAACTCGTGGGAAGCGGAGATGGTGCGACACGAACCAAAACTAAATTGCTGTATCGGTGAAACAATTCTGCAGTCATGACCTTTTTACTTAATCCTCCTGTGAGTAGCCAGTAAACGTTTGGATACAGTAGGCTGATCGCAAAAGGGTTGCATCGAGGAGATGAACGAAATTCGTGACAAATCCAGGCGGACTACAAGCTCTGCCGGGCTAGCCCGTTAGCTGTCATTCACAAGCTTTAAGGTGTAGTGGTACTGCTCAAGCGGGTTGTTGGTAGCCGCGTAGCCTGTGGGGGTATGAAAAGCTTGCCAGTGCGAAAAGCGGGCTTTAATTATCCACTGCGAAATAATGTGATTTGCCACACGTCGAAACCGAGGAGATATCATACCCGCTCCACGCCATGACCTCACAACAAAATCTCGCTTACGAAGATAGTGTTCTTCATTGACAGCATGGGGCAAATCATACAGATCAAACAATTGGGCCACATTCGTTCTTGTCTGTATCTACGTCGCCATTCGCAATCCGCCGAGCTGCAGTGCGCGATTGTTGTGCCGGCCGCACAAATCTTTGTGAAGGAGCTGGCATACCAGGACATGCAACCCCAGCAAATTCGGTTGCCTTAACAACGTGTAGGCATATCCCAACTTTCCTATAGCACAGACATAAACACGTGCGTGCAGTAGCATCAACAATCTATCCACCGACGGGCATGTTGACCCAGCTTATTCTAGCGTAGTTTATGGCCTCGTCTTTTTAACTTTTGCAGCAGTAGGGTGGACAAATTCTCCTGGTTCTTGTGATGAACTCGTGGGAAGTGGAGATGGTGCGACACGAACCAAAACTAAAATTGTTGTATCGGTGAGACAATTCTGCAGTCATGACCTCTTATGTAATCCTCCTGTGAGAAGCCAGTAAACGTTTAGGATACAGTAGGCTGATCGCAAAAGGGTTGCATCGAGGAGATAAACGAAACTCGTGACAAATCCAGGCGGACTACAAGCTCTGCCGGGCTAGCCCGTTTGCTGTCATTCACAAGCTTAAGGTGTAGTGGTACTGCTCAAGCGGGTTGTTAGTAGCCGCGTAGCCTGTGGGGGTATGAAAAGCTTGCCAGTGCGAAAAGCGGGGTTTAATTATCCACTGCGAAATAATGTGATTTGCCACACGTCGAAACCGAGGAGATATCATACCCGCTCCACGCCATGACCTCACAACAAAATCTCGTTTACAAAGATAGTGCTCTTCATCGATAGGATGGTGCAAATCATACAGATTTCAAACAATTGGGCCACCTTCGTTCTTGTCTGTATCTACGTCGCCATTCGCAATCCGCCGAGCTGCAGTGCGCGATTGTTGTGCCGGCCGCACAAATCTTTGTGAAGGAGCTGGCATACCAGGACATGCAACCCCAGCAAATCCGGTTGCCTTAACAACGTGTAGGCATATCCCAACTTTCTTATAGCACAGACATAAACACGTGCGTGCAGTAGCATCAACAATCTATCCACCGACGGGCATGTTGACCCAGCTTATTCTAGCGTAGTTTATGGCCTCGTCTTTTTAACTTTTGCAGCAGTAGGATGGACAAATTCTCCTGGTTCTTGTGATGAACTCGTGGGAAGCGGAGATGGTGCGACACGAACCAAAACTAAGTTGTTGTATCGG
>NW_003303515.1:83703-92754 GCF_000142945.1 Phytophthora infestans T30-4 | reverse complement strand
GACTCGTGAGAGCGGAGATGGTGCGACACGAACCAAAACTAAGTTGTTGTATCGGTGAATCAATTCTGCAGTCATGACCTTTTAATTAATCCTTCTGTGAGCAGCCAGTAAACGTTTGGATACAGTAGGCTGATCGCAAAAGGGTTGCATCGAGGAGATAAACGAAACTCGTGACAAATCCAGGCGGACTACAAGCTTTGCCGGGCTAGCCCGTTTTCTGTCATTCACAAGCTTTAAGGTGTAGTGGTACTGCTCAAGCGGGTTGTTAGTAGCCGCGTAGCCTGTGGGGGTATGAAAATCTTGCCAGTGCGAAAAGCGGGCTTTAATTATCCACTGCGAAATAATGTGATTTGCCACACGTCGAAACCGAGGAGATATCATACCCGCTCCACGCCATGACCTCACAACAAAATCTCACTTACAAAGATAGTGCTCTTCGTCGATAGCATGGTGCAAATCATACAGATTCCGGAAAAGTGGGCCACCTTCGTTCTTGTCTGTATCTACGTCGCCATTCGCAATCCGCCGAGCTGCAGTGCGCGATTGTTGTGCTGGCCGCACATATCTTTGTGAAGGAGCTGGCATACCAGGACATGCAACCCCAGCAAATCCGGTTGCCTTAACAACGTGTAGGCATAATTCAACTTTCTTATAGCACAGACATAAACACGTGCGTGCAGTAGCATCAACAATCTATCCACCGACGGGCATGTTGACCTAGCTTATTCTAGCGTAGTTTATGGCCTCGTCTTTTTAACTTTTGCAGCAGTAGGGTGGACAAATTCTCCTGGTTCTTGTGATGAACTCGTGAGAAGCGGAGATGGTGCGACACGAACCAAAACTAAGTTGTTGTATCGGTGAATCAATTCTGCAGTCATGACCTTTTAATTAATCCTTCTGTGAGCAGCCAGTAAAAACGTTTGGATACAGTAGGCTGATCGCAAAAGGGTTGCATCGAGGAGATAAACGAAACTCGTGACAAATCCAGGCGGACTACAAGCTCTGCCGGGCTAGCCCGTTTGCTGTCATTCACAAGCTTTAAGGTGTAGTGGTACTGCTCAAGCGGGTTGTTAGTAGCCGCGTAGCCTGTGGGGGTATGAAAAGCTTGCCAGTGCGAAAAGCGGGCTTTAATTATCCACTGCGAAATAATGTGATTTGCCACCTCACAACAAAATCTCGTTTACAAAGATAGTGCTCTTCATCGATAGCATGGTGCAAATTATACAGATTCCGGAAAAGTGGTCCACCTTCGTTCTTGTCCGTATCTACGTCGCCATTCGCAATCCGCCGAGCTGCAGTGCGCGATTGTTGTGCCAGCCGCACAAATCTTTGTGAAGGAGCTGGCATGCCAGGACATGCAACCCCAGCAAATCCGGTTGCCTTAACAACGTGTAGGCATATCCCAACTTTCTTATAGCACAGACATATACACGTGCGTGCAGTAGCATCAACAATCTATCCACCGACGGGCATGTTGACCCAGCTTATTCTAGCGTAGTTTATGGCCTCGTCTTTTTAACTTTTGCAGCAGTAGGGTGGACAAATTCTCCTGGTTCTTGTGATGAACTCGTGGGAAGCGGAGTTGGTGCGACACGAACCAAAATTAAATGGTTGTATCGGTGAACCAATTCTGCAGTCATGACATTTTTAATTAATCCTCCTGTGAGTAGCCAGTAAACGTTTGGATACAGTAGGCTGATCGCAAAAGGGTTGCATCGAGGAGATAAACGAAACTCGTGACAAATCCAGGCGGACTACAAGCTCTGCCGGGCTAGCCCGTTTGCTGTCATTCACAAGCTTTAAGGTGTAGTGGTACTGCTCAAGCGGGTTGTTAGTAGCCGCGTAGCCTGTGGGGGTATGAAAAGCTTGCCAGTGCGAAAAGCGGGCTTTAATTATCCACTGCGAAATAATGTGATTTGCCACACGTCGAAACCGCGGAGATATCATACCCGCTCCACGCCATGACCTCACAACAAAATCTCGTTTACAAAGATAGTGCTCTTCGTCGATAGCATGGTGCAAAATCATACAGATTCCGGAAACGTGGGCCACCTTCGTTCTTGTCTGTATCTACGTCGCCATTCGCAATCCGCCGAGCTGCAGTGCGCGATTGTTGTGCCAGCCGCACAAATCTTTGTGAAGGAGCTGGCATGCCAGGACATGCAACCCCAGCAAATCCGGTTGCCTTAACAACGTGTAGGCATATCCCAACTTTCTTATAGCACAGACATAAACACGTGCGTGCAGTCAACAATCTATCCACCGACGGGTATGTTGACCCAGCTTATTCTAACGTAGTTTATGGCCTCGTCTTTTTAGCTTTTGCAGCAGGTGGACAAATTCTCCTGGTTCTTGTGATGAACTCGTGGGAAGCGGAGATGGTGCGACACGAACCAAAATTAAATGGTTGTATCGGTGAATCAATTCTGCAGTCATGACATTTTTAATTAATCCTCCTGTGAGTAGCCAGTAAACGTTTGGATACAGTAGACTGATCGCAAAAGGGTTGCATCGAGGAGATAAACGAAACTCGTGACAAATCCAGGCGGACTACAAGCTCTGCCGGGCTAGCCCGTTTGCTGTCATTCACAAGCTTTAAGGTGCAGTGGTACTGCTCAAGCGGGTTGTTAGTAGCCGCGTAGCCTGTGGGGATATGAAAAGCTTGCCAGTGCGAAAAGCGGGCTTTAATTATCCACTGCGAAATAATGTGATTTGCCACACGTCGAAACCGAGGAGATAGCATACCCGCTCCACGCCATGACCTCACAACAAAATTTCGTTTACAAAGATAGTGCTCTTCGTCGATAGCATGGTGCAAAATCATACAGATTCCGGAAAAGTGGGCCACCTTCGTTCTTGTCTGTATCTACGTCGCCATTCGCTAAACCCCCCACCAGTCGTGAGGGGGCGAGTTGTGGGTCCCGCCGCCACACACCTTTGTGAAAGAGACTGGCAGGTCAGGAAATGGCAACCCCCACCAATCCGGTTGCCTTAACAACGTGTAGGCATAATTCAACTTTCTTATAGCACAGACATAAACACGTGCGTGCAGTAGCATCAACAATCTATCCACCGACGGGCATGTTGACCCAGCTTATTCTAGCGTAGTTTATGGCCTCGTCTTTTTAACTTTTGCAGCAGTAGGATGGACAAATTCTCCTGGTTTTTGTGATGAACTCGTGGGAAGCGGAGATGGTGCGACACGAACCAAAACTAAATTGTTGTATCGGTGAACCAATTCTGCAGTCATGACCTTTTAATTAATCCTTCTGTGAGCAGCCAGTAAACGTTTGGATACAGTAGGCTGATCGCAAAAGGGTTGCATCGAGGAGATAAACGAAACTCGTGACAAATCCAGGCGGACTACAAGCTTTGCCGGGCTAGCCCGTTTGCTGTCATTCACAAGCTTTAAGGTGTAGTGGTACTGCTCAAGCGGGTTGTTAGTAGCCGCGTAGCCTGTGGGGGTATGAAAATCTTGCCAGTGCGAAAAGCGGGCTTTAATTATCCACTGCGAAATAATGTGATTTGCCACACGTCGAAACCGAGGAGATATCATACCCGCTCCACGCCATGACCTCACAGCAAAATCTCGCTTACGAAGATAGCGTTCTTCATTGATAGCATGGTGCAAATCATACAGATTCCGGAAAAGTGGGCCACCTTCGTTCTTGTCTGTATCTACGTCGCCATTCGCAATCCGCCGAGCTGCAGTGCGCGATTGTTGTGCCGGCCGCACAAATCTTTGTGAAGGAGCTGGCATACCAGGACATGCAACCCCAGCAAATCCGGTTGCCTTAACAGCGTGTAGGCATAATTCAACTTTCTTATAGCACAGACATAAACCCGTGCGTGCAGTAGCATCAACAATCTATCCACCGACGGGCATGTTGACCTAGCTTATTCTAGCGTAGTTTATGTCCTCGTCTTTTTAACTTTTGCAGCAGTAGGGTGGACAAATTCTCCTGGTTCTTGTGATGAACTCGTGAGAAGCGGAGATGGTGCGACACGAACCAAAACTAAGTTGTTGTATCGGTGAATCAATTCTGCAGTCATGACCTTTTAATTAATCCTTCTGTGAGCAGCCAGTAAACGTTTGGATACAGTAGGCTGATCGCAAAAGGGTTGCATCGAGGAGATAAACGAAACTCGTGACAAATCCAGGCGGACTACAAGCTTTGCCGGGCTAGCCCGTTTTCTGTCATTCACAAGCTTTAAGGTGTAGTGGTACTGCTCAAGCGGGTTGTTAGTAGCCGCGTAGCCTGTGGGGGTATGAAAAGCTTGCCAGTGCGAAAAGCGGGCTTTAATTATCCACTGCGAAATAATGTGATTTGCCACACGTCGAAACCGAGGAGATATCATACCCGCTCCACGCCATGACCTCACAACAAAATCTCGTTTACAAAGATAGTGCTCTTCATCGATAGCATGGTGCAAATCATAAAGATTCCGGAAAAGTGGTCCACCTTCGTTCTTGTCCGTATCTACGTCGCCATTCGCAATCCGCCGAGCTGCAGTGCGCGATTGTTGTGCCAGCCGCACAAATCTTTGTGAAGGAGCTGGCATGCCAGGACATGCAACCCCAGCAAATCCGGTTGCCTTAACAACGTGTAGGCATATCCCAACTTTCTTATAGCACAGACATATACACGTGCGTGCAATAGCATCAACAATCTATCCACCGACGGGCATGTTGACCCAGCTTATTCTAGCGTAGTTTATGGCCTCGTCTTTTTAACTTTTGCAGCAGTAGGGTGGACAAATTCTCCTGGTTCTTGTGATGAACTCGTGGGAAGCGGAGATGGTGCGACACGAACCAAAATTAAATTGTTGTATCGGTGAACCAATTCTGCAGTCATGACCTTTTAATTAATCCTCCTGTGAGTAGCCAGTAAATGTTTGGATTCAGTAGGCTGATCGCAAAAGGGTTGCATCGAGGAGATAAACGAAACTCGTGACAAATCCAGGCGGACTACAAGCTCTGCCGGGCTAGCCCGTTTGCTGTCATTCACAAGCTTTAAGGTGTAGTAGTACTGCTCAAGCGGGTTGTTAGTAGCCGCGTAGCCTGCGGGGGTATGAAAAGCTTGCCAGTGCGAAAAGCGGGCTTTAATTATCCACTGCGAAATAATGTGATTTGCCACACGTCGAAACCGAGGAGATATCATACACGCTCCACGCCATGACCTCACAACAAAATCTCGCTTACGAAGATAGTGTTCTTCATCGATAGCATGGCGCAAATCATACAGATTCCAAACAATTGGGCCACATTCGTTCTTGTCTGTATCTACGTCGCCATTCGCAATCCGCCGAGCTGCAGTGCGCGATTGTTGTGCCAGCCGCACAAATCTTTGTGAAGGAGCTGGCATGCCAGGACATGCAGCCCCAGCAAATCCGGTTGCCTTAACAACGTGTAGGCATATCCCAACTTTCTTATAGCACAGACATAAACACGTGCGTGCAGTAGCATCAACAATCTATCCACCGACGGGCATGTTGACCCAGCTTATTCTAGCGTAGTTTATGGCCTCGTCTATTTTTACTTTTGCAGCAGTAGGGTGGACAGATTCTCCTGGTTCTTGTGATGAACTCGTGGGAAGCGGAGATGGTGCGACACGAACCAAAACTAAATTGCTGTATCGGTGAAACAATTCTGCAGTCATGACCTTTTTACTTAATCCTCCTGTGAGTAGCCAGTAAACGTTTGGATACAGTAGGCTGATCGCAAAAGGGTTGCATCGAGGAGATGAACGAAATTCGTGACAAATCCAGGCGGACTACAAGCTCTGCCGGGCTAGCCCGTTAGCTGTCATTCACAAGCTTTAAGGTGAAGTGGTACTGCTCAAGCGGGTTGTTAGTAGCCGCGTAGCCTGTGGGGGTATGAAAAGCTTGCCAGTGCGAAAAGCGGGATTTAATTATCCACTGCGAAATAATGTGATTTGCCACACGTCGAAACCGAGGAGATATCATATCCGCTCCACGCCATGACCTCACAACAAACTCTCGCTTACGAAGATAGCGTTTTTCATTGATAGCATGGTGCAAATCATACAGGTTCCGGAAAATTGGGCCACATTCGTTCTTGCCTGTATCTACGTCGCCATTCGCAATCCGCCGAGCTGCGGTGCGCGATTGTTGTGCCGGCCGCACAAATCTTTGCGAAGGAGCTGGCATACCAGGACATGCAACCCCTGCAAATCCGGCTGCCTTAACAACGTGTAGGCATATCCCAACTTTCTTATAGCACAGAAATAAACACGTGCGTGCAGTAGCATCAACAATCTATCCACCGACGGGCAAGTTGACCCAGCTTATTCTAGCGTAGTTTATGGCCTCGTCTTTTTTACTTTTGCAGCAGTAGAGTGAACAAATTCTCCTGGTTCTTGTGATGAGCTCGTGGGAAGCGGAGATGGTGAGACACGAACCAAAACTAAATTGTTGTATCGGTGAATCAATTCTGCAGTCATGACCTTTTACTTAATCCTCCTGTGAGCAGCCAGTAAGCGTTTGGATACAGTAGGCTGATCGCAAAAGGGTTGCCATCGAGAGGATAAACGAAACTCGTGACAAATCCAGGCGTACTACAGGCCCTGCCGGGCTGGCCCGTTTGCTGTCATTCACAAGCTTTAAGGTGTAGTGGTACTGCTCAAGCGGGTTGTTAGTAGCCGCGTAGCCTGTGGGGGTATGAAAAGCTTGCCAGTGCGAAAAGCGGGCTTTAATTATCCACTGCGAAATAATGTGATTTGCCACACGTCGAAACCGAGGAGATATCATATCCGCTCCACGCCATGACCTCACAACAAACTCTCGCTTACGAAGATAGCGTTTTTCATTGATAGCATGGTGCAAATCATACAGGTTCCGGAAAATTGGGCCACATTCGTTCTTGTCTGTATCTACGTCGCCATTCGCAATCCGCCGAGCTGCGGTGCGCGGTTGTTGTGCCGGCCGCACAAATCTTTGCGAAGGAGCTGGCATACCAGGACATGCAACCCCTGCAAATCCGGTTGCCTTAACAACGTGTAGGCATATCCCAACTTTCTTATAGCACAGACATAAACACGTGCGTGCAGTAGCATCAACAATCTATCCACCGACGGGCAAGTTGACCCAGCTTATTCTAGCGTAGTTTATGGCCTCGTCTTTATTACTTTTGTAGCAGTAGGGTATACAAATTCTCCTGGTTCTTGTGATGAACTCGTGGGAAGCGGAGATGGTGCGACACGAACCAAAACTAAATTGTTGTATCGGTGAATCAATTCTGCAGTCATGATCTTTTAATTAATCCTCCTGTGAGAAGCCAGTAAACGTTTGGATACAGTAGGCTGATCGCAAAAGGGTTGCATCGAGGAGATAAACGAAATTCGTGACAAATCCAGGCGGACTACAAGCTCTGCCTGGCTAGCCCGTTTGCTGTCATTCACAAGCTTTAAGGTGTAGTGGTACTGCTCAAGCGGGTTGTTAGTAGCCGCGTAGCCTGTGGGGGTATGAAAAGCTTGCCAGTGCGAAAAGCGGGCTTTAATTATCCACTGCGAAATAATGTGATTTGCCACACGTCGAAACCGAGGAGATATCATACCCGCTCCACGCCATGACCTCACAACAAAATCTCGTTTACAAAGATAGTGCTCTTCATCGATAGCATGGTGCAAATCATACAGATTCCGGAAAAGTGGGCCACCTTCGTTATTGTCTGTATCTACGTCGCCATTCGCAATCCGCCGAGCTGCAGTGCGCGATTGTTGTGCCGACCGCACAAATCTTTGTGAAGGAGCTGGCATACCAGGACATGCAACTCCAGCAAATCCGGTTGCCTTAACAACGTGTAGGCATATCCCAACTTTCTTATAGCACAGACATAAACACGTGCGTGCAGTAGCTTCAACAATCTATTCACCGACGGGCATGTTGACCCAGCTTATTCTAGCGTAGTTTATGGCCTCGTCTTTTTTACTTTTGCAGCAGTAGGGTGGACAAATTCTCCTGGTTCTTGTGATGAACTCGTGGGAAGCGGAGATGGTGCGACACGAACCAAAACTAAATTGTTGTATCGGTGAATCAATTCTGCAGTCATGACCTTTTAATTAATCCTCCTGTGAGTAGCCAGTAAACGTTTGGATACAGTAGGCTGATCGCAAAAGGGTTGCATCGAGGAGATAAACGAAACTCGTGACAAATCCAGGCGGACTACAAGCTCTGCCGGGCTAGACTTGGCGACAGTTCGAATGGACCCAGAACTGCTATACGCCCGCATACCAGCTGACTTTGCGGGATGCGTGCTGTCATTTGATGGCTCAGCGGAGACAGCTAAATACGGCGGGTATGGCAGTTGTTCGTGGATACTGTGGCGCCTTCCGAATTGGGACATAGAGATCGCTGCGAGTGCGTACCTGTCGTCCACCACAGTCAACATCGCCAAATACACCGGCATGAACAATGGCGTCTTGGCGGCGATTGACCGAGGGATAACCGATCTGATTATCGTGGGTGACTCCCGGCTTGCAATCCAGCAATCCATGGGGGTAATAGCATGCAAGAAGGAAACATTGCAAGTGGAGCTAGCTCGACACAAGGATCTCACGAAGCAACTCAACTCGGTCCGGTATCGACACATAGCGCGACACTATACCGCAGCGGCTGATTCGCTCGCTACAGAAGCATTAGAAGCTAAAGCTGGACGAGTAATTCTCGGGACGGATAGGAAAGCAGAACAGAGAACGATTAACCGAGTAGCCGAAGAACTGTACGCCACAGGCAACCCAGCGGAAACCCCGATTGTCACGGCAGTCACTCGTAGCCGAGTACGCCGAGTTCACTTTGAGGACGAGCTGGATGAAGACTCGGCTAGAGCAAGAGGGGGAAGTCAGGATCACGAAGCCTTGGCAACAAATCCTAGAGAATCTGCGTTTAAAAGCAGTGGAGATGAATTCGAACAAGTCAGCAGGGCGTCGACTCGGCGGACTAACCACACGACCCCGAATGGCAAAACAGGGTCGCAGATGGAGTCAGCCCAGACAGCTAGGAAGGCCAACGACATTGATCCAGTGACAGTAC
>NW_003303515.1:81041-83603 GCF_000142945.1 Phytophthora infestans T30-4 | reverse complement strand
AATGCTGGGTTTTAACGCTTCAGTGCTCTTACCTAATGACGTTCGCACAGCTTCATTGGCCGACGGCCATGTTTGGCTAGTTTTTTTGTGTTTTCACCAAGGAGATTGGATAGCAGTTCAAACGTTTGACCCACAAAAAAAATCTCGTTTACACAATGATAGTGCTCTTCATTGATAGCATGGTGCAAATCATACAGATTCCGGAAAAGTGGGCCACCTTCGTTCTTGTCTGTATCTACGTCGCCATTCGCAATCCCCCGAGCTGCAGTGCGCGATTGTTGTTCCAGCCGCACAAATCTTTGTGAAGGAGCTGGCATGCCAGGACATGCAACCCCAGCAAATCCGGTTGCCTTAACAACGTGTAGGCATATCCCAACTTTCTTATAGCACAGACATAAACACGTGCGTGCAGTAGCATCAACAATCTATCCACCGACGGGCATGTTGACCCAGCTTATTCTAGCGTAGTTTATGGCCTCGTCTTTTTAACTTTTGCAGCAGTAGGGTGGACAAATTCTCATGGTTCTTGTGATGAACTCGTGGGAAGCGGAGATGGTGCGACACGAACCAAAACTAAGTTGTTGTATCGGTGAATCAATTCGGCAGTCATGACCTTTTAATTAATCCTCCTGTGAGTAGCCAGTAAACGTTTGGATACAGTAGGCTGATCGCAAAAGGGTTGCATCGAGGAGATAAACGAAACTCGTGACAAATCCAGGCGGACTACAAGCTCTGCCGGGCTAGCCCGTTTGCTGTCATTCACAAGCTTTAAGGTGTAGTGGTACTGCTCAAGCAGGTTGTTAGTAGCCGCGTAGCCTGTGGGGATATGAAAAGCTTGCCAGTGCGAAAAGCGGGCTTTAATTATCCACTGCGAAATAATGTGATTTGCCACACGTCGAAACCGAGGAGATAGCATACCCGCTCCACGCCATGACCTCACAACAAAATCTCGTTTACAAAGATAGTGCTCTTCGTCGATAGCATGGTGCAAAATCATACAGATTCCGGAAAAGTGGGCCACCTTCGTTCTTGTCTGAATGCTCGAGCTTCAGCCTCTAGGATCGCATACACTGCGCCCTGTATGTACCGGTTTGCTTCCGTACGTTTTGGCTGAGTACAATCTGGAGCAATGTGACCAACCTTGTCACAATTTCTGCACGTAGCTGTCTTTTTCCAATCATCGTTCTTGCCCTTTTTCTTTTCGTAACGCTTGTTGTTCTGCTGTTTCGATTTAGGCGGATGATGCCCCGAGTCTGACGACCCTTTTGAAGGCTTCGAAGGTGCTCGAGGAGGTTTCCCGGAGTAGTGCGCAAACTCGAAGTTCGAAGCAATTTCAATGGCTTCTTGTAGCGTTGCTGGACTCTCTTCTTTGATCTTCTTTGCTGTTTCTTCACGTAACCCATTTTGAAAGAATAATCGTTTCTCTAACTCACTGATCGTCAATTATGTCTGCGACAGCAAGTCTTGAAACTTGGATACATACTCGTGAATAGTCTCGGTCTGTTTGAGACGAAACATTCTCTCGCGAAGATCATACTCGAAGTCCTTTGGTCGAAAGCGCGTGCGCAGCTGTTGCTTAAACAACGACCAGTGCGTCTCCGGTTTCCCCGCGTTCTATAAGCCCTTTCATCCGTTCGGCGATTTGCTTCCGCTGCTCCAGCCAAGAAGGAATATAATTCGAATTTTTGACCGTCCGCTTATACAAATCGTCGTCATCGTCGATCACAAGCGGTTTGCCCGCACCCGGCAAATCTTTAAAGCCGCCTTTGCGGGAGTAATCCTCCACCGCTTCGTCAATCCAGCCTTCGTAAGAGCGGGCGTTCACATAGGAATGCAGCTGTTGGTTTCCCGTACCTTTTCCTTCCGGCGCCGGATCTGCTTTGTTTTCCCCATCCGGCGTTTTCACCGGGGATGTATTCTTTAACGCCTCAGTTTTCTCTTTCGGTTCTTCCAAGATTGCTGTTCTGGTTGCTCTTGTAGTCATTCCGTTTATGATTCCGTGACTTGCTGCCAAAGCTGTCCTTGTAAGGATGCTGTCGAGATTGATTCGACGAAGTTTCAGTTTAAAGTTGGCGGGGAGCACCGTTCCTGCCTTTACCTGGCCATTTTGTAGGTGGCGCTGTAGGACGTAGCAGTTGACATTTTCGTGGTTGGAGCGCAGGCAGTATGTACAATTCATCGTTGAGATGAGTACCTGGCTCTCTTGACAGGGAACTGGAACCAAGGCTGGTTTGGGTGTACTAAATCATGTAGAGCTTGCTCGTTACGGGTTTCCCTCAACTCGGGTGCTCCTCGTTTGAGTGTGTAGCGGGTTATCCGCCAGCTCATTCTGTACCTTGACCTCGATCTGACGCCTCAGCCCTTTGCAGGGAATGAATTTCCTGCTACCCTTCCAGGCCGATAGTTGCTGCTTTTCATTTTCCAAGTAGCGCATGGGACAAGTAGAGTGACTTCTGGTTCGTCACTGGAGCCACACTGTTTGTGGCTTCCGGAGGCAACCTTCATGGCGGAATCCGATGACCAATCAAAATGGCGGTAAAGTCCTGGCACCTTCTTTTGTAC
>NW_003303515.1:78421-80941 GCF_000142945.1 Phytophthora infestans T30-4 | reverse complement strand
AATTCCGCGCACGGTCGGGCCATTCTGTTTCTGCTTTATTTTACGATATTGTATGGCCCTCTTCTCTAATACATATAGAAAGAGCAGGATGGACAAATTTCTCTGGGTTCTTGGGAAGAACTTCGTGGGAGGTGCAGATGGCCGACACGAACCAAAAATTAATATGGTTGTATCGGTAACCAATTCTGCAGTCATGCCCTTTCAATTAATCTTCCCTGTGAGTAGCCAGTAACCGTTGGATACAGTAGGCTGATCGCAAAAGGGTTGCATCGAGGAGATAAACGAAACTCGTGACAAATCCAGGCGGACTACAAGCTCTGCCGGGCTAGCCCGTTTGCTGTCATTCACAAGCTTTAAGGTGTAGTGGTACTGCTCAAGCGGGTTGTTAGTAGCCGCGTAGCCTGTGGGGGTATGAAAAGCTTGCCAGTGCGAAAAGCGGGCTTTAATTATCCACTGCGAAATAATGTGATTTGCCACACGTCGAAACCGAGGAGATATCATACCCGCTCCACGCCATGACCTCAGAACAAAATCTCGTTTACAAAGATAGTGCTCTTCATCGATAGCATGGTGCAAATCATACAGATTCCGGAAAAGTGGGCCACCTTCGTTCTTGTCTGTATTTACGTCGCCATTCGCAATCCGCCGAGCTGCAGTGCGCGATTGTTGTGCCGGCCGCACAAATCTTTGTGAAGGAGCTGGCATACCAGGACATGCAACCCCTGCAAATCCGGTTGCCTTAACAACGTGTAGGCATATCCCAACTTTCTTATAGCACAGACATAAACACGTGCGTGCAGTAGCATCAACAATCTATCCACCGACGGGCATGTTGACCCAGCTTATTCTAGCGTAGTTTATGGCCTCGTCTTTTTAACTTTTGCAGCAGTAGGGTGGACAAATTCTCCTGGTTCTTGTGATGAACTCGTGGGAAGCGGAGATGGTGCGACACGAACCAAAACTAAGTTGTTGTATCGGTGAATCAATTCTGCAGTCATGACCTTTTAATTAATCCTCCTGTGAGTAGCCAGTAAACGTTTGGATACAGTAGGCTGATCGCAAAAGGGTTGCATCGAGGAGATAAACGAAACTCGTGACAAATCCAGGCGGACTACAAGCTCTGCCGGGCTAGCCCGTTTGCTGTCATTCACAAGCTTTAAGGTGTAGTGGTACTGCTCAAGCGGGTTGTTAGTAGCCGCGTAGCCTGTGGGGGTATGAAAAGCTTGCCAGTGCGAAAAGCGGGCTTTAATTATCCACTGCGAAATAATGTGATTTGCCACACGTCGAAACCGAGGAGATAGCATACCCGCTCCACGCCATGACCTCACAACAAAATCTCGTTTACAAAGATAGTGCTCTTCATCGATAGCATGGTGCAAATCATACAGATTCCGGAAAAGTGGGCCACCTTCGTTCTTGTCTGTATCTACGTCGCCATTCGCAATCCGCCGAGCTGCAGTGCGCGATTGTTGTGCCGGCCGCACAAATCTTTGTGAAGGAGCTGGCATACCAGGACATGCAACCCCTGCAAATCCGGTTGCCTTAACAACGTGTAGGCATATCCCAACTTTCTTATAGCACAGACATAAACACGTGCGTGCAGTAGCATCAACAATCCATCCACCGACGGGCATGTTGACCCAGCTTATTCTAGCATAGTGTATGGCCTCGTCTTTTTTACTTTTGCAGCAGTAGGGTGGACAAATTCTCCTGGTTCTTGTGATGAACTCGTTGGAAGCGGAGATGGTGCGACACGAACCAAAACTAAATTGTTGTATCGGTGAATCAATTCTGCAGTCATGACCTTTTAATTAATCCTTCTGTGAGCAGCCAGTAAACGTTTGGATACAGTAGGCTGATCGCAAAAGGGTTGCATCGAGGAGATAAACGAAACTCGTGACAAATCCAGGCGGACTACAAGCTTTGCCGGGCTAGCCCGTTTGCTGTCATTCACAAGCTTTAAGGTGTAGTGGTACTGCTCAAGCGGGTTGTTAGTAGCCGCGTAGCCTGTGGGGGTATGAAAAGCTTGCCAGTGCGAAAAGCGGGCTTTAATTATCCACTGCGAAATAATGTGATTTGCCACACGTCGAAACCGAGGAGATAGCATACCCGCTCCACGCCATGACCTCACAACAAACTCTTGTTTACAGAGATAGTGCTCTTCATCGATAGCATGGTGCAAATCATACAGATTCCGGAAAAGTGGGCCACCTTCGCTCTTGTCTGTATCTACGTCGCCATTCGCAATCCGCCGAGCTGCAGTGCGCGATTGTTGTGCCGACCGCACAAATCTTTGTGATGGAGCTGGTATACCAGGACATGCAACCCCAGCAAATCCGGTTGCCTTAACAACGTGTAGGCATATCCCAACTTTCTTATAGCACAGACATAAACACGTGCGTGCAGTAGCATCAACAATCTATCCACCGACGGGCATGTTGACCCAGCTTATTCTAGCGTAGTTTATGGCCTCGTCTTTTTAACTTTTGCAGCAGTAGGGTGGAAAAATTCTCCTGGTTC
>NW_003303515.1:76454-78321 GCF_000142945.1 Phytophthora infestans T30-4 | reverse complement strand
GGCCTTTAATTATATACTGGGAAATAGTATGATTTGCCACACGTGGATTCCGAGGAGATATCATACCCGCTCCACGCCATGACCTCACAACAAAATCTCGTTTACAAAGATAGTGCTCTTCATCGATAGCATGGTGCAAATCATACAGATTCCAAACAATTGGGCCACATTCGTTCTTGTCTGTATCTACGTCGCCATTCGCAATCCGCCGAGCTGCAGTGCGCGATTGTTGTGCCGGCCGCACAAATCGTTGTGAAGGAGCTGGCATACCAGGACATGCAACCCCTGCAAATCCGGTTGCCTTAACAACGTGTAGGCATATCCCAACTTTCTTATAGCACAGAAATAAACACGTGCGTGCAGTAGCATCAACAATCTATCCCCTGACGGGCATGTTGACCCAGCTTATTCTAGCGTAGTTTATGGCCTCGTCTATTTTTACTTTTACAGCAGTAGGGTGGACAAATTCTCCTGGTTCTTGTGATGAACTCGTGGGAAGCGGAGATGGTGCGACACGAACCAAAACTAAATTGTTGTATCGGTGAATCAATTCTGCAGTCATGACCTTTTAATTAATCCTCCTGTGAGTAGCCAGTAAACGTTTGGATACAGTAGGCTGATCGCAAAAGGGTTGCATCGAGGAGATAAACGAAATTCGTGACAAATCCAGGCGGACTACAAGCTCTGCTGGGCTAGCCCGTTTGCTGTCATTCACAAGCTTTAAGGTGTAGTGGTACTGCTCAAGCGGGTTGTTAGTAGCCGCGTAGCCTGTGGGGGTATGAAAAGCTTGCCAGTGCGAAAAGCGGGCTTTAATTATCCACTGCGAAATAATGTGATTTGCCACACGTCGAAACCGAGGATATACTACCGGTCCAGCACCTGAACCTCAACAACAAATTCTGCTCTAACAGAGTGGAGTGTTTCTCCGTGGTAGAGCTTGAGGAACAATTCTACACAGTTTTCGCGGAAATTGGGCCCACTGTCTTTCTTGTTCTATATTTGACTCGACCTTTGACAATCCCCCGAGAGAAAATAGGTGCGTGTTTTTTGTGCCGCCCGCACATATCGTTGTGAAGGAGCTGGCATACCAGGACATGCAACCCCTGCAAATCCGGTTGCCTTAACAACGTGTAGGCATATCCCAACTTTCTTATAGCACAGACATAAACACGTGCGTGCAGTAGCATCAACAATCTATCCACCGACGGGCATGTTGAACCAGCTTATTCTAGCCTAGGTTTTGGCCTCGTCTTTTTTACTTTTGCAGCAGTAGGGTGAACAAATTCTCCTGGTTCTTGTGATGAACTCGTGGGAAGTGGAGATGGTGCGACACGAACCAAAACTAAATTGTTGTATCGGTGAGCCAATTCTGCAGTCATGACCTTTTAATTAATCCTCCTGTGAGTAGCCAGTAAACGTCTGGATACAGTAGGCTGATCGCAAAAGGGTTGCATCGAGGAGATAAACGAAATTCGTGACAAATCCAGGCGGACTACAAGCTCTGCCGGGCTAGCCCGTTTGCTGTCATTCACAAGCTTTAAGGTGTAGTGGTACTGCGCAAGCGGGTTGTTAGTAGCCGCGTAGCCTGTGGGGGTATGAAAAGCTTGCCAGTGCGAAAAGCGGGCTTTAATTATCCACTGCGAAATAATGTGATTTGTCACACGTCGAAACCGAGGAGATATCATACCCGCTCCACGCCATGACCTCACAACAAAATCTCGTTTACGAAGATAGTGTCAGCCGAACGCTAAAGCCGAATGAGCTGAATTACGGAGCGGTGGAGAAGGAGATACTCGCGCTCCTGCGCGTGTTGGATCTCAATTACAACCTGCTGGTGGGAAGATCCATCCGGATCCTGACTCGTGGG
>NW_003303515.1:69294-76218 GCF_000142945.1 Phytophthora infestans T30-4 | reverse complement strand
TTCTGCCTTAACAACGTGTAGGCATAATCCAACTTTCTTATAGCACAGACATAAACCCGTGCGTGCAGTAGCATCAACAATCTATCCACCGACGGGCATGTTGACCCAGCTTATTCTAGCGTAGTTTATGGCCTCGTCTTTTTAACTTTTGCAGCAGTAGGGTGGACAAATTCTCCTGGTTCTTGTGATGAACTCGTGGGAAGCGGAGATGGTGCGACACGAACCAAAACTAAGTTGTTGTATCGGTGAATCAATTCTGCAGTCATGACCTTTTAATTAATCCTTCTGTGAGCAGCCAGTAAACGTTTGGATACAGTAGGCTGATCGCAAAAGGGTTGCATCGAGGAGATAAACGAAACTCGTGACAAATCCAGGCGGACTACAAGCTTTGCCGGGCTAGCCCGTTTGCTGTCATTTACAAGCTTTAAGGTGTAGTGGTACTGCTCAAGCGGGTTGTTAGTAGCCGCGTAGCCTGTGGGGGTATGAAAAGCTTGCCAGTGCGAAAAGCGGGGTTTAATTATCCACTGCGAAATAATGTGATTTGCCACACGTCGAAACCGAGGAGATATCATACCCGCTCCACGCCATGACCTCACAACAAAATCTCGTTTACAAAGATAGTGCTCTTCATCGATAGGATGGTGCAAATCATACAGATTTCAAACAATTGGGCCACCTTCGTTCTTGTCTGTATCTACGTCGCCATTCGCAATCCGCCGAGCTGCAGTGCGCGATTGTTGTGCCGGCCGCACAAATCTTTGTGAAGGAGCTGGCATACCAGGACATGCAACCCCAGCAAATCCGGTTGCCTTAACAACGTGTAGGCATATCCCAACTTTCTTATAGCACAGACATAAACACGTGCGTGCAGTAGCATCAACAATCTATCCACCGACGGGCATGTTGACCCAGCTTATTCTAGCGTAGTTTATGGCCTCGTCTTTTTAACTTTTGCAGCAGTAGGGTGGACAAATTCTCCTGGTTTTTGTGATGAACTCGTGGGAAGCGGAGATGGTGCGACACGAACCAAAACTAAGTTGTTGTATCGGTGAACCAATTCTGCAGTCATGACCTTTTAATTAATCCTCCTGTGAGTAGCCAGTAAACGTTTGGATACAGTAGGCTGATCGCAAAAGGGTTGCATCGAGGAGATAAACGAAACTCGTGACAAATCCAGGCGGACTACAAGCTCTGCCGGGCTAGCCCGTTTGCTGTCATTCACAAGCTTTAAGGTGTAGTGGTACTGCTCAAGCGGGTTGTTAGTAGCCGCGTAGCCTGTGGGGGTATGAAAAGCTTGCCAGTGCGAAAAGCGGGCTTTAATTATCCACTGCGAAATAATGTGATTTGCCACACGTCGAAACCGAGGAGATATCATACCCGCTCCACGCCATGACCTCACAACAAAATCTCGTTTACAAAGATAGTGCTCTTCATCGATAGCATGGTGCAAATCATACAGATTCCGGAAAAGTGGGCCACCTTCGTTCTTGTCTGTATCTACGTCGCCATTCGCAATTCGCCGAGCTGCAGTGCGCAATTGGCGTGCCGGCCGCACAAATCTTTGTGAAGGAGCTGGCATGCCAGGACATGCAACCCCAGCAAATCCGGTTGCCTTAACAACGTGTAGGCATATCCCAACTTTCTTATAGCACAGACATAAACACGTGCGTGCAGTAGCATCAACAATCTATCCACCGACGGGCATGTTGACCCAGCTTATTCTAGCGTAGTTTATGGCCTCGTCTTTTTAACTTTTGCAGCAGTAGGGTGGACAAATTCTCCTGGTTCTTGTGATGAACTCGTGGGAAGCGGAGATGGTGCGACACGAACCAAAACTAAGTTGTTGTATCGGTGAATCAATTCTGCAGTCATGACATTTTTAATTAATCCTCCTGTGAGCAGCCAGTAAACGTCTGGATACAGTAGGCTGATCGCAAAAGGGTTGCATCGAGGAGATAAACGAAATTCGTGACAAATCCAGGCGGACTACAAGCTCTGCCTGGCTAGCCCGTTTGCTGTCATTCACAAGCTTTAAGGTGTAGTGGTACTGCTCAAGCGGTTTGTTAGTAGCCGCGTAGCCTGTGGGGGTATGAAAAGCTTGCCAGTGCGAAAAGCGGGCTTTAATTATCCACTGCGAAATAATGTGATTTGCCACACGTCGAAACCGAGGAGATAGCATACCCGCTCCACGCCATGACCTCACAACAAAATCTCGTTTACAAAGATAGTGCTCTTCATCGATAGCATGGTGCAAATCATACAGATTCCGGAAAAGTGGGCCACCTTCGTTCTTGTCTGTATCTACGTCGCCATTCGCAATCCGCCGAGCTGCAGTGCGCGATTGTTGTGCCGACCGCACAAATCTTTGTGTTGGAGCTGGTATACCAGGACATGCAACCCCAGCAAATCCGGTTGCCTTAACAACGTGTAGGCATATCCCAACTTCTTATAGCACAGACATAAACACGTGCGTGCAGTAGCATCAACAATCCATCCACCGACGGGCATGTTGACTCAGCTTATTCTAGCGTAGTTTATGTCCTCGTCTTTTTTACTTTTGCAGCAGTAGGGTGGACAAATTCTCCTGGTTCTTGTGATGAACTCGTGGGAAGCGGAGATGGTGCGACACGAACCAAAATTAAGTTGTTGTATCGGTGAACCAATTCTGCAGTCATGACCTTTTAATTAATCCTCCTGTGAGCAGCCAGTAAACGTTTGGATACAGTAGGCTGATCGCAAAAGGGTTGCATCGAGGAGATAAACGAAATTCGTGACAAATCCAGGCGGACTACAAGCTTTGCCGGGCTAGCTCGTTTGCTGTCATTCACACGCTTTAAGGTGTAGTGGTACTGCTCAAGCGGGTTGTTAGTAGCCGCGTAGCCTGTGGGGGTATGAAAATCTTGCCAGTGCGAAAAGCGGGCTTTAATTATCCACTGCGAAATAATGTGATTTGCCACACGTCGAAACCGAGGAGATATCATACCCGCTCCACGCCATGACCTCACAACAAAATCTCGTTTACAAAGATAGCGTTCTTCATCGATAGCATGGTGCAAATCATACAGATTCCGGAAAAGTGGGCCACCTTCGTTCTTGTCTGTATCTACGTCGCCATTCGCAATCCGCCGAGCTGCAGTGCGCGATTGTTGTGCCAGCCGCACAAATCTTTGTGAAGGAGCTGGCATACCAGGACATGCAACCCCTGCAAATCCGGTTGCCTTAACAACGGGTAGGCATATCCCAACTTTCTTATAGCACAGACATAAACACGTGCGTGCAGTAGCATCAACAATCTATCCACCGACGGGCATGTTGACCCAGCTTATTCTAGCGTAGTTTATGGCCTCGTCTTTTTAACTTTTGCAGCAGTAGGGTGGACAAATTCTCCTGGTTCTTGTGATGAGCTCGTGGGAAGCGGAGATGGTGCGACACGAACCAAAATTAAATGGTTGTCCGGTGAATCAATTCTGCAGTCATGACCTTTTAATTAATCCTTCTGTGAGCAGCCAGTAAAAACGTTTGGATACAGTAGGCTGATCGCAAAAGGGTTGCATCGAGGAGATAAACGAAACTCGTGACAAATCCAGGCGGACTACAAGCTCTGCCGGGCTAGCCCGTTTGCTGTCATTCACAAGCTTTAAGGTGTAGTGGTACTGCTCAAGCGGGTTGTTAGTAGCCGCGTAGCCTGTGGGGGTATGAAAAGCTTGCCAGTGCGAAAAGCGGGCTTTAATTATCCACTGCGAAATAATGTGATTTGCCACACGTCGAAACCGAGGAGATATCATACCCGCTCCACGCCATGACCTCACAGCAAAATCTCGTTTACAAAGATAGTGCTCTTCATCGATAGCATGGTGCAAATCATACAGATTCCGGAAAAGTGGGCCACCTTCGTTCTTGTCTGAATCTACGTCGCCATTCGCAATCCGCCGAGCTGCAGTGCGCGATTGTTGTGCCGGCCGCACAAATCTTTGTGAAGGAGCTGGCATACCAGGACATGCAACCCCAGCAAATCCGGTTGCCTTAACAACGTGTAGGCATATCCCAACTTTCTTATAGCACAGACATAAACACGTGCGTGCAGTAGCATCAACAATCTATCCACCGACGGGCATGTTGACCAAGCTTATTCTAGCGTAGTTTATGGCCTCGTCTTTTTTACTTTTGCAGCAGTAGGGTGGACAAATTCTCCTGGTTCTTATGATGAACTCGTGGGAAGCGGAGATGGTGCGACACGAACCAAAATTAAATGGTTGTATCGGTGAACCAATTCTGCAGTCATGACCTTTTAATTAATCCTCCTGTGAGCAGCCAGTAAACGTCTGGATACAGTAGGCTGATCGCAATAGGGTTGCATCGAGGAGATAAACAAAATTCGTGACAAATCCCGGCGGACTACAAGCTCTGCCGGGCTAGCCCGTTTGCTGTCATCCACAAGCTTTAAGGTGTAGTAGTACTGCTCAAGCGGGTTGTTAGTAGCCGCGTAGCCTGTGGGGGTATGAAAAGCTTGCCAGTGCGAAAAGCGGGATTTAATTATTCACTGCGAAATAATGTGATTTGCCACACGTCAAACCCGGGGAGAAATCATACCCGCTCCACGCCATGATCTCACAACAAACTCTCGTTTACGAAGACAGTGCTCTTCATCGATAGCATGGTGCAAATCATACAGATTCCAAACAATTGGGCCACATTCGTTCTTGTCTGTATCTACGTCGCCATTCGCAATCCGCCGAGCTGCAGTGCGCGATTGTTGTGCCGGCCGCACAAATCTTTGTGAAGGAGCTGGCATACCAGGACATGCAACCCCAGCAAATCCGGTTGCCTTAACAACGTGTAGGCATATCCCAACTTTCTTATAGCACAGACATAAACACGTGCGTGCAGTAGCATCAACAATCTATTCACCGACGGGCATGTTGACCCAGCTTATTCTAGCGTAGTTTATGGCCTCGTCTTTTTTACTTTTGCAGCAGGTGGACAAATTCTCCTGGTTCTTGTGGTGAACTCGTGGGAAGCGGAGATGGTGCGACACGAACCAAAACTAAAGTGTTGTATCGGTGAACCAATTCTGCAGTCATGACCTTTTAATTAATCCTCCTGTGAGCAGCCAGTAAACGTTTGGATACAGTAGGCTGATCGCAAAAGGGTTGCATCGAGGAGATAAACGAAATTCGTGACAAATCCAGGCGGACTACAAGCTCTGCCGGGCTAGCCCGTTTGCTGTCATTCACAAGCTTTAAGGTGTAGTGGTACTGCTCAAGCGGGTTGTTAGTAGCCGCGTAGCCTGTGGGGGTATGAAAATCTTGCCAGTGCGAAAAGCGGGCTTTAATTATCCACTGCGAAATAATGTGATTTGCCACACGTCGAAACCGAGGAGATAGCATACCCGCTCCACGCCATGACCTCACAACAAAATCTCGTTTACAAAGATAGTGCTCTTCATCGATAGCATGGTGCAAATCATACAGATTCCGGAAAAGTGGGCCACCTTCGTTCTTGTCTGTATCTACGTCGCCATTCGCAATCCGCCGAGCTGCAGTGCGCGATTGTTGTGCCGGCCGCACAAATCTTTGTGAAGGAGCTGGCATACCAGGACATGCAACCCCAGCAAATCCGGTTGCCTTAACAACGTGTAGGCATATCCCAACTTTCTTATAGCACAGACATAAACACGTGCGTGCAGTAGCATCAACAATCTATCCACCGACGGGCATGTTGACCCAGTTTATTCTAGCGTAGCTTATGGTCTCGTCTTTTTAACTTTTGCAGCAGTAGGGTGGATAAATTCTCCTGGTTCTTGTGATGAACTCGTGGGAAGCGGAGATGGTGCGACACGAACCAAAATTAAATGGTTGTATCGGTGAATCAATTCTGCAGTCATGACCTTTTAATTAATCCTTCTGTGAGCAGCCAGTAAACGTTTGGATACAGTAGGCTGATCGCAAAAGGGTTGCATCGAGGAGATAAACGAAACTCGTGACAAATCCAGGCGGACTACAAGCTCTGCCGGGCTAGCCCGTTTGCTGTCATTCACAAGCTTTAAGGTGGAGTGGTACTGCTCAAGCGGGTTGTTAGTAGCCGCGTAGCTTGTGGGGATATGAAAAGCTTGCCAGTGCGAAAAGCGGGCTTTAATTATCCACTGCGAAATAATGTGATTTGCCGGACCTCGAAACCGAGGAGATTATCCTTTCCCGCTCTCCCACCCGCGCGACCTCACACAGCAAAAATCTCGTTTACAAAGATAGTGCTCTTCATCGATAGCATGGTGCAAATCATACAGATTCCGGAAAAGTGGGCCACCTTCGTTCTTGTCTGAATCTACGTCGCCATTCGCAATCCGCCGAGCTGCAGTGCGCGATTGTTGTGCAGGCCGCACAAATCTTTGTGAAGGAGCTGGCATACCAGGACATGCAACCCCAGCAAATCCGGTTGCCTTAACAACGTGTAGGCATATCCCAACTTTCTTATAGCACAGACATAAACACGTGCGTGCAGTAGCATCAACAATCTATCCACCGACGGGCATGTTGACCAAGCTTATTCTAGCGTAGTTTATGGCCTCGTCTTTTTAACTTTTGCAGCAGTAGGGTGGACAAATTCTCCTGGTTCTTATGATGAACTCGTGGGAAGCGGAGATGGTGCGACACGAACCAAAATTAAATTGTTGTATCGGTGAATCAATTCTGCAGTCATGACCTTTTAATTAATCCTCCTGTGAGTAGCCAGTAAACGTTTGGATACAGTAGGCTGATCGCAAAAGGGTTGCATCGAGGAGATAAACGAAACTCGTGACAAATCCAGGCGGACTACAAGCTCTGCCGGGCTAGCCCGTTTGCTGTCATTCACAAGCTTTAAACGCCCAGAAGCGCCTCCGCTAGGCGGCGGAAAGTCGCGTGGACCTGGCGGGAGCAGAATGCGAAA
>NW_003303515.1:65194-68806 GCF_000142945.1 Phytophthora infestans T30-4 | reverse complement strand
AAAATTGCACGTTAAACAATTCCAGAATCACACGCTTTAAAAACGCCAAGTACCAAGCAACGTCTTCATTGCGACGTTGTGATGTACAGCAGTAAAGAATTGGCTGGAATCTTCCAGCACGATCTGAAATACCCACAACAGAAACAGGGCATTTCTGCTTTACGCAGTCGTGCGTAGTGTCTAGATAAAGAACTGTTGAAAGATCTTAGATTTTGTTGCACATCCACATAGCTCTCAAGTTGTCTTGTACATGTTAACCCAATACGAAATGGATTCCCTAGCGCACCGGTGCCAAGAGCTGGTTCATGTACACCATCCACCACTTTGGTATCGCAAAAAACTAGCAAAGAATTCGGATCTTGATCCCAAACTCTACGAGAATCTTCACAATCATATATGCATTGTCGACAAATTTCTAGCACAGGCTCCATTGAGTCCGGCCGATTTTTGCGCCGCCAACTTTTTTTGATATTTCTGCACCTTGGCTAGCTCTGGAGCGGGCCCTATAATGCGCCGGTCTCTTATCTCACGACAAAGAAACGAGTACAAAGCTTGGGCCACAATTGAAGGTGTGTCTTCCAGCCTCGTGTCCAGATAGGCTTTCATTGCAGGATTTAGCCTAGCTGTTGTAGGTGAAGGCGGCGCATCTTTCAGCCATGATGTGTACGCCTTGCTCTAATACAATTTTGCCGTCACTTTGTTGGTATTCTAGTAGCTTGTACCGACAGCGGCAGGTTTCTCCAGACGCCTTGCAACGCTTGGAGTTACACTTTGTAGCTATATAACGCATTTCGTGCCATGTAGTCGCTAAGCTGTCCTTGTAGCCCGATATGTGATCTATTGTGCAGCGATGTAGCTCACTAATCGGTCGGGAAAAGGGCTGAAAGGCCCGCTAAAAAGTCGCTATACGAAACAGAGTCTCCTGAACTCCATAGTTTAAGCCTTAACAGGCGTCCAACATGACCACCGTGTTCACCATCCATGCTGCGTGCTTGGAAACGAGGGCTACGTATTTATATCCTTGTGTTATAGTGCTACAAATAATTTTACGGTGTTGTGAAGATGCTAGATTTATTTGTGGATACAACGGTGCTTTTTCTGAAACTTCCCATATTTTTAGTGTGGTGTACTGTTCCTTTTTTTTGTCCTTTCTAATTAATCACTGCAAATCATCACACTTATCGTGCTCGTCTTAAACTAATCGGTGGTTTGGATGGCCCTCGGGACGCTCGGTCATTAGCGACAAATCCAGCAACTAATCAAATTGATTACAATTTCGTGTCGTCGCGCTTTATGTACAAATATATTTTAGCACACGTTACAGATTTTTTTGAATGCAGGTTTCTTTTATGCTGGCGGATCGGCTGGGCCACCTCAAGACAATGACTGTCGTCAATTACATAAGGAATTTGGTATGGTAAATTGCCTCAGCGATTTGACCGTCATTCCTAATTTTAGAGAACGGAGGAAGTATCAAGTACTACAGACTACACCGGCTATATGGCCACCAGATATAAGGTCAGTTTGGTAATTAGGACGCTATTTTCATATCCAAACGAGTGGCATAGTGAAATGAAGTCAAATCGTTTAAGGCTATAAGCCCCCCCCCCCCCTGTTTGGCCGTTAGAGCGTTTTACACGTGGCTCACTTTGACAACACGCGTTCAGCACACATTTGATCATCTCGCGAGCACCTCACCATTTACGAGAAGAACGAAGTTCGGCGTCACCATCTCGCCAACCCAAGGCTCAAGCGTGCCGACCTCCAGCCTTGGGTCGCTGCGCGTCTTAAGAAGAAAGTTGGCCTGTCAGCTGTGGAGTGAATAATGAATGAGCCCCTCGATGGCTCTCTCAACGACCAGACCAAGAAAAAATGCAGATCTCACCACGCAGCTATTGAGCCGGACCTTCGGCATTTGTCCATAGTCAAGAGGCCAGCGGCATCCTCTCGGATGACGTGCCACAAGCAAAGGCAAACAAGCTTGCAGGGCAGGATTGCATCACGCTGTCGTGGATCCAGCGGTTCAAAGCTCGACATGACACCTCTCTGCACAAGCTGCATGGCGATGCAGGCTCGATTAATACATCAGATCTAGGTCATCAACGCACCATTTTGATGGAGCTCCTCGAGCAGTATAATCCTCATAAGATATTTAACATGGACGAAACCGCTTTGTTTTATCGCATGCTACCCAGTCAAACGTTAGCGATCGCTGGGAGAAGAAGGACAAGGCCAGCATTAGCATTGGTTTGTGCTGCAATCTCCCTGGGACGGAAAACTGGAGCCAATTGTGATCAACAGAGAGGCTAAACCACGCTGTTTTCGAGGGGTGGATATTCGTGCTCTTCCAAGGACTTATTTTTCAAATCCAAAAGCATGGATGACAACTAAAGTGTTTACGGGATGGGTTCGAGCCCTGCATTTGAAGATGTACGGTCGTAAAAATCTTCTGTTGATTGACAATGCTCATGGACGCCGACATTGAGCTGAAAACGTCCACATCCACTTTCTGCCCAAGAATACGACTTCCTATCTACAACCAATGGATGCTGGCATTATTTGGAATTTCAAACTCATCTACAAAAAAAACGATTTGTGCAGTGGGTCGTGAATCAATGCGGCTCCGAAAAGCGATTAGACTTACTGAGCTCGATTAAGTTTGTGGTGGATGCGTGGAATGCTGTTTCGGGAACAACAATCCGCCACTGTTGGCGGCACACCCGCATTGTGCCAGAAAGTATGAGTGCAACGTTAGAGCAACACACTGAGCCGTCCAGGGTTGGCATTCCTAGAGGTGCTCATATCTAGACTAGGGCTACACGATGCGATGAGTCCTTCAAGCTACATTGCTCTCGAAAATGACGTTGAGGAAGGTCTAAACGATGAAGTCGCACGTAGCTAGACAGCAGTGAAGCTGAGGGAAAACAATGTTTAAAGGGCTTGGCACTGGTGGCAGCTGAAAGGTTGAAGATCTACATTTTGCCCGCGGATTTTAAGATTATTCCGTGCAAAGATACTACACCATTGCACGGCGTTATTTACAGCACCGACAGTCAAATTCAAAAAGTGCGCGCTCGAGTTCAAATGCCCCGCGCAATGTCATAAACGACACTATATTCAGTATTGTAGGACATCGACGGTTGGACCCGAATGGCTTTAAAAATGGCGGGAGGCTTGGCGCGAACATTGCGCTCGACAGCCAACGACCTCAGTTCTGATTTGGCATCATGCCACCACCAACCTACAAGAAACACTCGCAAGCAGTGCGAGCCTGTTTCTTGCGCGCCACCCAAGAGGCCAAAAATTGGAAGGCTGTCGCTGGGCTCCACGATGTCCATGTGCGGAGTGCATGGGGCTGGATCAAGACTGCGATGGACAGCGGCGACATCAACCACAACCGCTTTAAAACAACTTTACCTGCGTATGTCTTCTCGTTTCTCTTCTTATTTGTCTTGGGGAGCGTCTTGCGTTGCACACGAGCTGCAAAACACACCCCAATGCTAATAAAGGTAAATGCCCATCGCAAAAAAAAATAACATGACAGCAAACGTGCGTACCAGCGCTCAATGATAGATCACTCTCTGACTCCGAAAAGGAATCTTCCCTCCTGCG
>NW_003303515.1:46767-47947 GCF_000142945.1 Phytophthora infestans T30-4 | reverse complement strand
AAACGTCTGGATACAGTAGGCTGATCGCAAAAGGGTTGCATCGAGGAGATAAACGAAACTCGTGACAAATCCAGGCGGACTACAAGCTCTGCCGGGCTAGCCCGTTTGCTGTCATTCACAAGCTTTAAGGTGTAGTGGTACTGCTCAAGCGGGTTGTTAGTAGCCGCGTAGCCTGTGGGGGTATGAAAAGCTTGCCAGTGCGAAAAGCGGGCTTTAATTATCCACTGCGAAATAATGTGATTTGCCACACGTCGAAACCGAGGAGATATCATACCCGCTCCACGCCATGACCTCACAACAAAATCTCGTTTACAAAGATAGTGCTCTTCATCGATAGCATGGTGCAAATCATACAGATTCCGGAAAAGTGGGCCACCTTCGTTCTTGTCTGTATCTACGTCGCCATTCGCAATCCGCCGAGCTGCAATGCGCGATTGTTGTGCCGGCCGCACAAATCTTTGTGAAGGAGCTGGCATACCAGGACATGCAACCCCAGCAAATCCGGTTGCCTTAACAACGTGTAGGCATATCCCAACTTTCTTATAGCACAGACATAAACACGTGAGTACAGTAGCATCAACAATCTATCCACCGACGGGCATGTTGACCCAGCTTATTCTAGCGTAGTTTATGGCCCTCGTCTTTTTAACTTTTGCAGCAGTAGGGTGGACAAATTCTCCTGGTTCTTGTGATGAACTCGTGGGAAGCGGAGATGGTGCGACACGAACCAAAATTAAATAGTTGTATCGGTGAACTAATTCTGCAGTCATGACCTTTTAATTAATCCTTCTGTGAGCAGCCAGTAAACGTTTGGATACAGTAGGCTGATCGCAAAAGGGTTGCATCGAGGAGATAAACGAAACTCGTGACAAATCCAGGCGGACTACAAGCTCTGCCGGGCTAGCCCGTTTGCTGTCATTCACAAGCTTTAAGGTGTAGTGGTACTGCTCAAGCGGGTTGTTAGTAGCCGCGTAGCCTGTGGGGGTATGAAAAGCTTGCCAGTGCGAAAAGCGGGCTTTAATTATCCACTGCGAAATAATGTGATTTGCCACACGTCGAAACCGAGGAGATATCATATCCGCTCCACGCCATGACCTCACAACAAAATCTCGTTTACAAAGGTAGTGCTCTTCATCGATCGACATGGTGCAAATCATACAGATTCCGGAAAAGTGGACCA
>NW_003303515.1:44152-46667 GCF_000142945.1 Phytophthora infestans T30-4 | reverse complement strand
TATTGCAATTCCCACACAAAAATGACGGCGTGGCGGAGGCGTCGTCGTGGCGATTCGTCCGATGCGAAATGCACCAGCTATTCCTTTGACTAGAAGATTGGCTCTGGCATTTGTGGCCGAGGATGCACCACAACCACACTGATGAGTAGCGGTAAAGTGTGTGAAATGCGATGCTGCCGTCGGGGAGGGATGACATCTTTTGGAGTGTAGTGGGTCTATGACACTTCGTGTCAGCCGAAGAAGACCAGGACACGGTCACCGATACGCCTGCGGTGGTGGTGACGATGCTTGTTCGTGCGGAGCGTGCGTATGTCTTGCAGGTGAGGCGCTCTATTTGTGATTGGGTTGGCGTGGTGGCTGTTGTTGAGTTATGATGCTCCCTTTGGCTCAGTTGGTAGAGCGTCAGTCTCATAATCTGAAGGTCGCCAGTTCGAGCCTGGCAGGGAGCACTTCTTTGCCTCTTTTTGCTCTATCAGCGTCTGCTATCTCTTACGGCGTTTACACGACCCCCACAGCCTCTTACGCTCCAATGGTGCATCGCACCTTTCACTATAGCATCTAGCCATCATGTGCGTCTCTTAATTCGGCTTGCTTCCCGTTGCCATCCTCATTGGCTCGAGTTCAAGCCCGAGTGGGGCGTTTGCAATTTGGAAGCTCTCAGTTTATCGTGAACCGCTACTCAAAGGCAATCGGTGTCGTCGTAAGCGCCGCAGAGACATACGACATATTGCAATTCCCACACAAAAATGACGGCGTGGCGGAGGCGTCGTCGTGGCGATTCGTCCGATGCGAAATGCACCAGCTATTCCTTTGACTAGAAGATTGGCTCTGGCATTTGTGGCCGAGGATGCACCACAACCACACTGATGAGTAGCGGTAAAGTGCGTGAAATGCGATGCTGCAGTCGGGGAGGGATGACATCTTTTGGAGTCTTTTTAGCTTTTGCAGCAGGTGGACAAATTCTCCTGGTTCTTGTGATGAACTCGTGGGAAGCGGAGATGGTGCGACACGAACCAAAATTAAATGGTTGTATCGGTGAATCAATTCTGCAGTCATGACATTTTTAATTAATCCTCCTGTGAGTAGCCAGTAAACGTTTGGATACAGTAGGCTGATCGCAAAAGGGTTGCATCGAGGAGATAAACGAAACTCGTGACAAATCCAGGCGGACTACAAGCTCTGCCGGGCTAGCCCGTTTGCTGTCATTCACAAGCTTTAAGGTGTAGTGGTACTGCTCAAGCGGGTTGTTAGTAGCCGCGTAGCCTGTGGGGGTATGAAAAGCTTGCCAGTGCGAAAAGCGGGCTTTAATTATCCACTGCGAAATAATGTGATTTGCCACACGTCGAAACCGAGGAGATATCATACCCGCTCCACGCCATGACCTCACAACAAAATCTCGTTTACAAAGATAGTGCTCTTCATCGATAGCATGGTGCAAATCATACAGATTCCAAACAATTGGGCCACATTCGTTCTTGTCTGTATCTACGTCGCCATTCGCAATCCGCCGAGCTGCAGTGCGCGATTGTTGTGCCAGCCGCACAAATCTTTGTGAAGGAGCTGGCATGCCAGGACATGCAACCCCAGCAAATCCGGTTGCATTAACAACGTGTAGGCATATCCCAACTTTCTTATAGCACAGACATAAACACGTGCGTGCATTAGCATCAGCAATCTATCCACCGACGGGCATGTTGACCAAGCTTATTCTACCGTAGTTTATGGCCTCGTCTTTTTTACTTTTGCAGCAGTAGGGTGAACAAATTCTCCTGGTTCTTGTGATGAACTCGTGGGAAGTGGAGATGGTGCGACACGAACCAAAACTAAATTGTTGTATCGGTGAACCAATTCTGCAGTCATGACCTTTTAATTAATCCTCCTGTGAGTAGCCAGTAAATGTTTGGATTCAGTAGGCTGATCGCAAAAGGGTTGCATCGAGGAGATAAACGAAACTCGTGACAAATCCAGGCGGACTACAAGCTCTGCCGGGCTAGCCCGTTTGCTGTCATTCACAAGCTTTAAGGTGTAGTGGTACTGCTCAAGCGGGTTGTTAGTAGCCGCGTAGCCTGTGGGGGTATGAAAAGCTTGCCAGTGCGAAAAGCGGGCTTTAATTATCCACTGCGAAATAATGTGATTTGCCACACGTCGAAACCGAGGAGATATCATACCCGCTCCACGCCATGATCTCACAACAAAATCTCGTTTACAAAGATAGTGCTCTTCATCGATAGCATGGTGCAAATCATACAGATTCCAAACAATTGGGCCCACATTCGTACTTGTCTGTATCTACCGTCGCCATTCGCAATCCGGCCGAGCTGCAGTGCGCGATTGTTGTGCCAGTCGCACCAATCTTTGTAAAGGAACTGGCATACCAGGGCAAGTAACCCCCTGCAGTCCCGGTTGCCTTTAACAACGGGTAGGCATAATCCCCAACTGTCCTTATAGCACAAACAATACCACGTGCGTGGCATTAGCGATCAGCAATCAATTCCACGCGATGGGCATGGTGGAC
>NW_003303515.1:38110-43386 GCF_000142945.1 Phytophthora infestans T30-4 | reverse complement strand
CCACTCTAGCCTAGGTTTTGGCCTCGTCTTTTTTACTTTTGCAGCAGTAGGGTGAACAAATTCTCCTGGTTCTTGTGATGAACTCGTGGGAAGCGGAGATGGTGCGACACGAACCAGAACTAAATTGTTGTATCGGTGAACCAATTCTGCAGTCATGACCTTTTAATTAATCCTCCTGTGAGCAGCCAGTAAACGTTTGGATACAGTAGGCTGGTCGCAAAAGGGTTGCATCGAGGAGATAAACGAAACTCGTGACAAATCCAGGCGGACTACAAGCTCTGCCGGGCTAGCCCGTTTGCTGTCATTCACAAGCTTTAAGGTGTAGTGGTACTGCGCCAGCGGGTTGGTTAAAAATTGCCCAAACCCCGTGGGGGGGGTAAGAAAAGCCTTGCCCGGGGCAAATATCGGGCTTTAAATTATTCACTGCGCAAATATGGTGAATTTGCCACACGCCGAAAACGAGGAGAATATCATAACCGCTCCCACGCCCATGAACTCACCAACAAACTCTCGTTTACGAAGATAGTGTTCTTCATCGATAGCATGGCGCAAATCATACAGATCTCAAACAATTGGGCCACATTCGTTCTTGTCTGTATCTACGTCGCCATTCGCAATCCGCCGAGCTGCAGTGCGCGATTGTTGTGCCAGCCGCACAAATCTTTGTGAAGGAGCTGGCATACCAGGACATGCAACCCCAGCAAATCCGGTTGCCTTAACAACGTGTAGGCATATCCCAACTTTCTTATAGCACAGACATAAACACGTGCGTGCAGTAGCATCAACAATCTATCCACCGACGGGCATGTTGAACAAGCTTATTCTAGCCTAGGTTTTGGCCTCGTCTTTTTTACTTTTGCAGCAGTAGGGTGAACAAATTCTCCTGGTTCTTGTGATGAACTCGTGGGAAGCGGAGATGGTGCGACACGAACCAAAACTAAATTGTTGTATCGGTGAACCGATTCTGCAGTCATGACCTTTTAATTAATCCTCCTGAGAGTAGCCAGTAAACGTTTGGATACAGTAGGCTGATCGCAAAAGGGTTGCATCGAGGAGATAAACGAAACTCGTGACAAATCCAGGCGGACTACAAGCTCTGCCGGGCTAGCCCGTTTGCTGTCATTCACAAGCTTTAAGGTGTTGTGGTACTGCGCAAGCGGGTTGTTAGTAGCCGCGTAGCCTGTGGGGGTATGAAAAGCTTGCCAGTGCGAAAAGCGGGCTTTAATTATCCACTGCGAAATAATGTGATTTGCCACACGTCGAAACCGAGGAGATATCATACCCGCTCCACGCCATGACCTCACAACAAAATCTCGTTTACAAAGATAGTGCTCTTCATCGATAGCATGGTGCAAATCATACAGATTCCAAACAATTGGGCCACATTCGTTCTTGTCTGTATCTACGTCGCCATTCGCAATCCGCCGAGCTGCAGTGCGCGATTGTTGTGCCGGCCGCACAAATCTTTGTGAAGGAGCTGGCATACCAGGACATGCAACCCCTGCAAATCCGGTTGCCTTAACAACGTGTAGGCATATCCCAACTTTCTTATAGCACAGACATAAACACGTGCGTGCAGTAGCATCAACAATCTATCCACCGACGGGCATGCTGAACCAGCTTATTCTAGCCTAGGTTTTGGCCTCGTCTTTTTACTTTTGCAGCAGTAGGGTGAACAAATTTTTCTATCCACCGACGGGCATGTTGAGCCAGCTTATTCTAGCCTAGGTTTTGGCCTCGTCTTTTTTACTTTTGCAGCGGTAGGGTAAACAAATTCTCCTGGTTCTTGTGATGAACTCGTGGGAAGCGGAGATGGTGCGACACGAACCAAAACTAAATTGTTGTATCGGTGAACCAATTCTGCAGTCATGACCTTTTAATTAATCCTCCTGTGAGTAGCCAGTAAACGTTTGGATACAGTAGGCTGATCGCAAAAGGGTTGCATCGAGGAGATAAACGAAACTCGTGACAAATCCAGGCGGACTACAAGCTCTGCCGGGCTAGCCCGTTTGCTGTCATTCACAAGCTTTAAGGTGTAGTGGTACTGCTCAAGCGGGTTGTTAGTAGCCGCGTAGCCTGTGGGGGTATGAAAAGCTTGCCAGTGCGAAAAGCGGGCTTTAATTATCCACTGCGAAATAATGTGATTTGCCACACGTCGAAACCGAGGAGATAGCATACCCGCTCCACGCCATGACCTCACAACAAAATCTCGTTTACAAAGATAGTGCTCTTCATCGATAGCATGGTGCAAATCATACAGATTCCGGAAAAGTGGGCCACCTTCGTTCTTGTCTGTATCTACGTCGCCATTCGCATTCCGCCGAGCTGCAGTGCGCGATTGTTGTGCCGGCCGCACAAATCTTTGTGAAGGAGCTGGCATACCAGGACATGCAACCCCAGCAAATCCGGTTGCCTTAACAACGTGTAGGCATATCCCAACTTTCTAATAGCACAGACATAAACACGTGCGTGCAGTAGCATCAACAATCTATCCACCGACGGGCATGTTGACCCAGCTTATTCTAGCGTACTCTATGGCCTCGTCTTTTTAACTTTTGCAGCAGTAGGGTGGACAAATTCTCCTGGTTCTTGTGATGAACTCGTGGGAAGCGGAGATGGTGCGACACGGACACGAACCAAAATTAAATGGTTGTATCGGTGAACCAATTCCGCAGTCATGACCTTTTAATTAATCCTCCTGTGAGCAGCCAGTAAACGTTTGGATACAGTAGGCTGATCGCAAAAGGGTTGCATCGAGGAGATAAACGAAACTCGTGACAAATCCAGGCGGACTACAAGCTTTGCCGGGCTAGCCCGTTTGCTGTCATTCACAAGCTTTAAGGTGTAGTGGTACTGCTCAAGCGGGTTGTTAGTAGCCGCGTAGCCTGTGGGGGTATGAAAAGCTTGCCAGTGCGAAAAGCGGGCTTTAATTATCCACTGCGAAATAATGTGATTTGCCACACGTCGAAACCGAGGAGATAGCATACCCGCTCCACGCCATGACCTCACAACAAAATCTCGTTTACAAAGATAGTGCTCTTCATCGATAGCATGGTGCAAAATCATACAGATTCCGGGAAAGTGGGCCACCTTCGTTCTTGTCTGTATCTACGTCGCCATTCGCAATCCGCCGAGCTGCAGTGCGCGATTGTTGTGCCGGCCGCACATATCTTTGTGAAGGAGCTGGCATACCAGGACATGCAACCCCAGCAAATCCGGTTGCCTTAACAACGTGTAGGCATAATTCAACTTTCTTATAGCACAGACATAAACACGTGCGTGCAGTAGCATCAACAATCTATCCACCGACGGGCATGTTGACCCAGCTTATTCTAGCGTAGTTTATGGCCTCGTCTTTTTAACTTTTGCAGCAGTAGGATGGACAAATTCTCCTGGTTTTTGTGATGAATCGACAAAATCGCCGAGTTCGAAGGAAAGCGCTACAGATCTGACGCGTCGCTCCAGTGGCTCAAGCGTGTCATCTACGAGATGAAGAGTACCAGGATGCCCCAAAGCGCATGGTGCAAGCCTTTCTCGCTATGCTTGGGACGCCCGGCGAAGAGTTGGTACAGGCAGCTGCCGAAGAAGACTCAGCGACGTTGGAAACTACTCAGCGAGGCGTTCCTGGATTATTATTGCTCACAGTTCGACCAATCCGCCCGCACTCGTTACTACTCGGCGAGACGTAAAGTCAACAAACCGATCTGCGACTTCCTGAGCCGACTCAACGGGTATGCTCGGACGGCCAAGATCCAGTACGAGAAGGGTGGCGCCGACGCAGCTGACCATGTCGAACACTTCTTGCTGCATTGTGGTGATGACGATGTGATGGATTTGATGTACCCCTTGCAGTTGGAAGACATCAGTAAGGTGGAACAGATAATCAATCGTCGGATCCTCGGCGAGAAGCGCAAGAAGCAACGCGACCGACTCGTGATCGCACGAGGCCGAGATGACAAGCGGAAGGATCAGAGCCGCCGAGATGAGAAGCGAAGTCGCAAGGAAGAAAACCGCGACCGCCGAGTCACTGTCGTTGACGCTGACTCCGACGGAGAGGAACTCATCGATCAGAACCCGCTGAGTCCGTACAACTCCGAAGACGAATGGGATGATGAGGACCAGTCCGGAGGACACGACTTAGCGGAAGACGAAGACTACATTGACGCCGGCGTTTCCAATGATAAAGGAAATACACCGGACCGCCGAGAGAACTCGGCGGGAGACCAGAATGGCTCGAACCGAAGCTGGGGAAACTCAGCGAACCGACCTCCGCGACCGTACAACCAACGAGAATAGTCGAACCGTGGAGATGGATCACGCGACAACACCCAACGAGGACCTTGTGCAGCTTGTGGAAGAATGGGGCACTCGGCTCACTACTGTCGACGACGCTGCAAATTCTGCAGACAAGTCCATGAAGGCGGCCGGTGCGAGCTGTTTCGTCAATATGAGAAGCTGGCTGCGTTCGTGAAGAACTCTGTCGACAAGTCGCAAGTGCCAGAAGACCTGCAAAACCTTTACGCGCCGAGTGATTTAAACTCGGCGGCCCGCCAACACTGACTGGGTTGGAATATTCCGGGCTGCCACAGTCAGCTGAACCTGCAGTTGAGGCAAACTTATTGTTTGCCTTCGTAGGCGAAGCAGGACGGCCCGAGGGAAGAAGCGGGGATGGCAATTGGATGTGTGAAATCGACGGAATTGAACGTGAGCTCGGTGAGTTAGATGATAACAACCGAGCGATTGCAAGTGTAACTCGGCAGTCAGACCAAGCTGTGCATCGTACCAGGATAATGAAGCTGCTTCCGGGAGAACGGCTGGGATGGTGGTCAGCACAGACGTTTGATCGTCGAGTTAGAATGAGAGCCCTCGTATTGGGTGCAGTGAACGACCGAAGGACCAAGATATTATTGGATACCGGAGCAAATGTCTCGGCGATAAGTGAGTACTTCGCGAGGAAACTGCGTCTCAAGAGAGTGGCCAGCAGAGATAAGCGAATTGACATACAAGGAATAAGTAAAGACAGGATGGTGACAACGTCAAGAGCAGTGGTGAAGGTGACACTCGGCTGGGAAGTGGCATACGAGTTTGAAGTATGGATAATGCCTCATCATGCCGGAGTCGATTTGATTCTCGGCACCGACTTCATGATCCCAGCTGGAATCCGTCTGGATCTGTACAACTCGGCGGTAAAGCTACCCGATGAGATGGTGATCCCACTCATCCGATCAAGTAAGTGCACCGACCAAGACCGAGTTCGGACCAAATGTCCCATGTGG
>NW_003303515.1:35010-38010 GCF_000142945.1 Phytophthora infestans T30-4 | reverse complement strand
TGTTGTATCGGTGAATCAATTCTGCAGTCATGATCTTTTAGTTAATCCTCCTGTGAGAAGCCAGTAAACGTTTGGATACAGTAGGCTGATCGCAAAAGGGTTGCATCGAGGAGATAAACGAAATTCGTGACAAATCCAGGCGGACTACAAGCTCTGCCGGGCTAGCCCGTTTGCTGTCATTCACAAGCTTTAAGGTGTAGTGGTACTGCGCAAGCGGGTTGTTAGTAGCCGCGTAGCCTGTGGGGGTATGAAAAGCTTGCCAGTGCGAAAAGCGGGCTTTAATTATCCACTGCGAAATAATGTGATTTGCCACACGTCGAAACCGAGGAGATATCATACCCGCTCCACGCCATGACCTCACAACAAACTCTCGCTTACGAAGATAGTGTTCTTCATTGATAGCATGGGGGCAAATCATACAGATTCCAAACAATTGGGCCACATTCGTTCTTGTCTGTATCTACGTCGCCATTCGCAATCCGCCGAGCTGCAGTGCGCGATTGTTGTGCCGGCCGCACAAATCTTTGTGAAGGAGCTGGCATACCAGGACATGCAACCCCTGCAAATCCGGTTGCCTTAACAACGTGTAGGCATATCCCAACTTTCTTATAGCACAGACATAAACACGTGCGTGCAGTAGCATCAACAATCTATCCACCGACGGGCATGTTGAACAAGCTTATTCTAGCCTAGGTTTTGGCCTCGTCTTTTTTACTTTTGCAGCAGTAGGGTGAACAAATTCTCCTGGTTCTTGTGATGAACTCGTGGGAAGCGGAGATGGTGCGACACGAACCAAAACTAAATTGTTGTATCGGTGAACCAATTCTGCAGTCATGACCTTTTAATTAATCCTCCTGTGAGCAGCCAGTAAACGTTTGGATACAGTAGGCTGATCGCAAAAGGGTTGCATCGAGGAGATAAACGAAACTCGTGACAAATCCAGGCGGACTACAAGCTTTGCCGGGCTAGCCCGTTTGCTGTCATTCACAAGCTTTAAGGTGTAGTGGTACTGCTCAAGCGGGTTGTTAGTAGCCGCGTAGCCTGGGGGTATGAAAAGCTTGCCAGTGCGAAAAGCGGGCTTTAATTATCCACTGCGAAATAATGTAATTTGCCACACGTCGAAACCGAGGAGATATCATACCCGCTCCACGCCATGACCTCACAACAAAATCTCGTTTACAAAGATAGTGCTCTTCATCGATAGCATGGTGCAAATCATACAGATTCCGGAAAAGTGGGCCACCTTCGTTCTTGTCTGTATCTACGTCGCCATTCGCAATCCGCCGAGCTGCAGTGCGCGATTGTTGTGCCAGCCGCACAAATCTTTGTGAAGGAGCTGGCATGCCAGGACATGCAACCCCAGCAAATCCGGTTGCCTTAACAACGTGTAGGCATATCCCAACTTTCTTATAGCACAGACATAAACACGTGCGTGCAATAGCATCAACAATCTATCCACCGACGGGCATGTTGACCCAGCTTATTCTAGCGTAGTTTATGGCCTCGTCTTTTTAACTTTTGCAGCAGTAGGGTGGACAAATTCTCCTGGTTCTTGTGATGAACTCGTGGGAAGCGGAGATGGTGCGACACGAACCAAAATGAAATGGTTGTATCGGTGAACCAATTCTGCAGTCATGACATTTTTAATTAATCCTCCTGTGAGCAGCCAGTAAACGTTTGGATACAGTAGGCTGATCGCAAAAGGGTTGCATCGAGGAGATAAACGAAACTCGTGACAAATCCAGGCGGACTACAAGCTCTGCCGGGCTAGCCCGTTTGCTGTCATTCACAAGCTTTAAGGTGTAGTGGTACTGCTCAAGCGGGTTGTTAGTAGCCGCGTAGCCTGTGGGGATATGAAAAGCTTGCCAGTGCGAAAAGCGGGCTTTAATTATCCACTGCGAAATAATGTGATTTGCCACACGTCGAAACCGAGGAGATATCATACCCGCTCCACGCCATGACCTCACAACAAAATCTCGTTTACAAAGATAGTGCTCTTCATTTATAGCATGGTGCAAAGCATACAGATTCCGGAAAAGTGGGCCACCTTCGTTCTTGTCTGTATCTACGTCGCCATTCGCAATCCGCCGAGCTGCAGTGCGCGATTGTTGTGCCGGCCGCACAAATCTTTGTGAAGGAGCTGGCATACCAGGACATGCAACCCCTGCAAATCCGGTTGCCTTAACAGCGTGTAGGCATATCCCAACTTTCTTATAGCACAGACATAAACACGTGCGTGCAGTAGCATCAACAATCTATCCACCGACGGGCATGTTGACCCAGCTTATTCTAGCGTAGTTTATGGCCTCGTCTTTTTAACTTTTGCAGCAGTAGGGTGGACAAATTCTCCTGGTTCTTGTGATGAACTCGTGGGAAGCGGAGATGGTGCGACACGAACCAAAACTAAGTTGTTGTATCGGTGAATCAATTCTGCAGTCATGACCTTTTAATTAATCCTTCTGTGAGCAGCCAGTAAACGTTTGGATACAGTAGGCTGATCGCAAAAGGGTTGCATCGAGGAGATAAACGAAACTCGTGACAAATCCAGGCGGACTACAAGCTTTGCCGGGCTAGCCCGTTTGCTGTCATTCACAAGCTTTAAGGTGTAGTGGTACTGCTCAAGCGGGTTGTTAGTAGCCGCGTAGCCTGTGGGGGTATGAAAAGCTTGCCAGTGCGAAAAGCGGGCTTTAATTATCCACTGCGAAATAATGTGATTTGCCACACGTCGAAACCGAGGAGATAGCATACCCGCTCCACGCCATGACCTTACAACAAAATCTCGTTTACAAAGATAGTGCTCTTCATTGATAGCATGGTGCAAATCATACAGATTCCGGAAAAGTGGGCCACCTTCGTTCTTGTCTGTATCTACGTCGCCATTCGCAATCCGCCGAGCTGCAGTGCGCGATTGTTGTGCCGGCCGCACAAATCTTTGTGAAGGAGCTGGCATACCAGGACATGCAACCCCTGCAAATCCGGTTGCCTTAACAACGTGTAGGC
>NW_003303515.1:30984-33852 GCF_000142945.1 Phytophthora infestans T30-4 | reverse complement strand
TGCTGTCATTCACAAGCTTTAAGGTGTAGTGGTACTGCTCAAGCGGGTTGTTAGATAGCGAGCGTAGCCTGTGGGGGTATGAAAAGCTTGCCAGTGCGAAAAGCGGGCTTTAATTATCCACTGCGAAATTATGTGATTTGCCACACGTCGAAACCGAGGAAATATCATACCCGCTCCACGCCATGACCTCACAACAAAATCTCGTTAACAAAGATAGTGCTCTTCATCGATAGTATGGTGCAGATCATACAGATTCCAAACAATTGGGCCACATTCGTTCTTGTCTGTATCTACGTCGCCATTCGCAATCCGCCGAGCTGCAGTGCGCGATTGTTGTGCCAGCCGCACAAATCTTTGTGAAGGAGCTGGCATGCCAGGACATGCAACCCCAGCAAATCCGGTTGCCTTAACAACGTGTAGGCATATCCCAACTTTCTTATAGCACAGACATAAACACGTGCGTGCAGTAGCATCAACAATCTATCCACCGACGGGCATGTTGACCCAGCTTATTCTAGCGTAGTTTATGGCCTCGTCTTTTTAACTTTTGCAGCAGTAGGGTGGACAAATTCTCCTGGTTCTTGTGATGAACTCGTGGGAAGCGGAGATGGTGCGACACGAACCAAAATTAAATGGTTGTATCGGTGAACCAATTCTGCAGTCATGACATTTTTAATTAATCCTCCTGTGAGCAGCCAGTAAACGTTTGGATACAGTAGGCTGATCGCAAAAGGGTTGCATCGAGGAGATAAACGAAACTCGTGACAAATCCAGGCGGACTACAAGCTTTGCCGGGCTAGCCCGTTTGCTGTCATTCACAAGCTTTAAGGTGTAGTGTACTGCTCAAGCGGTTGTTAGTAGCCGCGTAGCCTGTGGGGTATGAAAAGCTGCCGTGCGAAAGCGGCTTTATATCCATGCGAAATAATGTGATTTGCCCACGCTTGAAACCGGGGAATTAGCCTACCCCTTCCACCCCCTGACCCTAACCACAAATTCTCTTTTAACAGAGATGGTGTTCTTTTCTGCGAAGACCTGGTGGCCAATTTCCTCACGGTTTTCGGGAAAAAGTGGACCCCCCTTGCTTTGGGTGCTAAATTTAGGTTCGCCCTTTGGCATTTCTCCGACGATTCACCAGTGCGCGATTGTTGTGCCGGCCGCACAAATCTTTGTGAAGGAGCTGGCATTCCAGGACATGCAACCCCAGCAAATCCGGTTGCCTTAACAACGTGTAGGCATATCCCAACTTTCTTATAGCACAGACATAGACACGTGCGTGCAGTAGCATCAACAATCTATCCACCGACGGGCATGTTGACCCAGCTTATTCTAGCGTAGTTTATGGCCTCGTCTTTTTAACTTTTGCAGCAGGAGGACAAATTCTCCTGGTTCTTGTGATGAACTCGTGGGAAGCGGAGATGGTGCGACACGAACCAAAACTAAAGTGTTGTATCGGTGAACCAATTCTGCAGTCATGACCTTTTAATTAATCCTCCTGTGAGTAGCCAGTAAACGTTTGGATACAGTAGGCTGATCGCAAAAGGGTTGCATCGAGGAGATAAACGAAACTCGTGACAAATCCAGGCGGACTACAAGCTTTGCCGGGCTAGCCCGTTTGCTGTCATTCACAAGCTTTAAGGTGTAGTGGTACTGCTCAAGCGGGTTGTTAGTAGCCGCGTAGCCTGTGGGGGTATGAAAAGCTTGCCAGTGCGAAAAGCGGGCTTTAATTATCCACTGCGAAATAATGTGATTTGCCACACGTCGAAACCGAGGAGATAGCATACCCGCTCCACGCCATGACCTCACAACAAAATCTCGTTTACAAAGATAGTGCTCTTCATCGATAGCATGGTGCCAAATCATACAGATTCCGGAAAAGTGGGCCACCTTCGTTCTTGTCTGTATCTACGTCGCCATTCGCAATCCGCCGAGCTGCAGTGCGCGATTGTTGTGCCAGCCGCACAAATCTTTGTGAAGGAGCTGGCATGCCAGGACATGCAACCCCAGCAAATCCGGTTGCCTTAACAACGTGTAGGCATAATCCAACTTTCTTATAGCACAGACATAAACCCGTGCGTGCAGTAGCATCAACAATCTATCCACCGACGGGCATGTTGACCCAGCTTATTCTAGCGTAGTTTATGGCCTCGTCTTTTTAACTTTTGCAGCAGTAGGGTGGACAAATTCTCCTGGTTTTTGTGATAATCTCGTGGGAAGCGGAGATGGTGCGACACGAACCAAAACTAAATTGTTGTGTCGGTGAATCAATTCTGCAGTCATGACCTTTTAATTAATCCTTCTGTGAGCAGCCAGTAAACGTTTGGATACAGTAGGCTGATCGCAAAAGGGTTGCATCGAGGAGATAAACGAAACTCGTGACAAATCCAGGCGGACTACAAGCTTTGCCGGGCTAGCCGGTTTGCTGTCATTAACAAGCTTGAAGGGGTAGTGGTATTGCTCAAGCGGATTGTTAGTAGGCGCTAGGCCTACTGCTCAAGCGGATTGTTAGTAGCCGCGTAGCCGGTGGTGATATGACAATCCTGCCAGTGCGAGAAGCGGGCTTTAATTATCCACTGCGAAGTAATGAGACTTGCCACTCGTCGAAACCGAGGAGATATCATACCCACTCCACGCCATGACCTCACAACAAATTCTCGCTTACTCAGATAGTGCTCGTCATCGATAGCATGCTGCAGAATCCGACAGATTCTGGAAAACGGAGCAACTTTCGGTTCTTGTCTGTATCTACGTCGGCATCGCAATCCGCCGAGCTGCAGATGCGCGATTGACTGTGCCCGGGCCGCAGCTCATCTGTTGTCGAAGGAGCTCGGCATACCAGGGACATGGCAAACCCCAAGCAAAATCCGGGGT
>NW_003303515.1:27778-30493 GCF_000142945.1 Phytophthora infestans T30-4 | reverse complement strand
TTGGTGTAACTTTTGGTGCAATAGCTGTTAATCCTCATCTGCAACTTGCACCATTTGCAGACGGTTTTCGCGCTTCTTCTGTCGTAGGTAGTCAAACAGGAGACCCCCACATGACAAATTCGACAGTGGTTTCCAAGTAGGCTCATCGTAGCCGACCCACTTAACTTTAAACTTCCGTTGTGATCGTGACGTACTTGTGGATAATGGTAGCTCATCGTCGAAAATTGCTTCGACTTCATACTGGTTTGTACTTGTGTCTGGTTCCCAGCTGTCTTCAGGCAGTAATTCTTCATCAAAGTCAAATCGCTGAGTCTCTTCGAGGTCGGCGATTAGCCTCGTCTTTGGTCTTTCGCCGAGTTCGGTGACTGCCTTCAGACGTGATACATGGACCACTGGGTAGAACCTATATCCACTCTTGTCGGGTAACTCCAATTCATAGGCGAATTCTTCCACCTTCTTTCTTCACCCTGAATGGTCCATGCCATCGGTGGGCTAACTTTTTGGTCAGGCCCGACTTGACTCGGTCCATAAACACACACAAGACTGGTTCCCTTTCTGAACACAGAGATTGGGGAGTTTCATCGCCTGGTTCTGCAACTTCATCTTCGTCATCTGCTGTGTTGGGAATGGATCTTTTCTCCTTCTTGCTCAACGCTTCGTTGTGCTCTCGAGCTCGTCGTGCTTTCTCTCGCACTTGGAACTCAGCTGCTAATCGAAGTGCCACTTCTCGTTGTCTGTTCGCTTCTCGGCGCCACTCGACTGCGTCCGCCGAGTTGACTGGGCGTTCCTGTCCACGTCGTATTGAACTCGTCATAGCCTTGAGTGTAGACTTGGCGTCCCAACCATGCACCAGATAGAAAGGGGTTTCTCGCCGAGTCGAATCTCTTGAGTTGTTGATAGCGTGTACCATCTTCTCGGCGATGTCATCCCAGTCGGCTTGAAGTGGGTCTTCTACGTAGACCCGTATAGTCTGAACCATTGTCTTGACTGACCTCTCTTGTTGACCGTTAGCTTGTGGTCGGTAACTCAGCGTAGCTCTTGATCTCGACTGCATCATCTCGGAGAACTTTTGGAACACTTCACTCATAAACCTTGGATCTCGGTCGTGCCGTATCAGAGACGGAGCCCCGAACTGCCTGAAGACGCATTCCTCAAATACCTTGGCCACTTCGAGTGCTCCGGTGTCATTCATAGCCTTAGCGATAACGAACCCCGTGAAGTGGTCCTGGAACAGCAGCAGTGCAGTATTGCCCCGCTGAGTTCGAGGAAGGGGAATCACAAAATCCATTGACACGACTTGGAATGGATGGTCTGACACCACATTTCCCGGCGAATAACCTCTCAACTGTGGCTTGCTCTTACTAGTATTGCAGTCCTCGCAGGCCCTAACATGTTTCACCACGTCGGCGTAAAGACCAATCCAGTAGTAGTCGGCTTTGACTCGGTGATACGTTCTGTAAACGAAATTCGTGACAAATCCAGGCGGACTACAAGCTTTGCCGGGCTAGCTCGTTTGCTGTCATTCACAAGCTTTAAGGTGTAGTGGTACTGCTCAAGCGAGTTGTTAGTAGCCGCGTAGCCTGTGGGGGTATGGAAAGCTTGCCAGTGCGAAAAGCGGGCTTTAATTATCCACTGCGAAATAATGTGATTTGCCACACGTCGAAACCGAGGAGATAGCATACCCGCTCCACGCCATGACCTCACAACAAAATCTCGTTTACAAAGATAGTGCTCTTCATCGATAGCATGGTGCAAATCATACAGATTCCGGAAAAGTGGGCCACCTTCGTTCTTGTCTGTATCTACGTCGCCATTCGCAATCCGCCGAGCTGCAGTGCGCGATTGTTGTGCCGAGCGCACAAATCTTTTTGAAGGAGCTGGCATACCAGGACATGCAACCCCAGCAAATCCGGTTGCCTTAACAACGTGTAGGCATATCCCAACTTTCTTATAGCACAGACATAAACACGTGCGTGCAGTAGCATCAACAATCTATCCACCGACGGGCATGTTGACCCAGCTTATTCTAGCGTAGTTTATGGCCTCGTCTTTTTACCTTTTGCAGCAGTAGGGTGGACAAATTCTCCTGGTTCTTGTGATGAACTCGTGGGAAGCGGAGATGGTGCGACACGAACCAAAACTAAAGTGTTGTATCGGTGAACCAATTCTGCAGTCATGACCTTTTAATTAATCCTCCTGTGAGTAGCCAGTGAACGTTTGGATACAGTAGGCTGATCGCAAAAGGGTTGCATCGAGGAGATAAACGAAACTCGTGACAAATCCAGGCGGACTACAAGCTCTGCCGGGCTAGCCCGTTTGCTGTCATTCACAAGCTTTAAGGTGTAGTGGTACTGCTCAAGCGGGTTGTTAGTAGCCGCGTAGCCTGTGGGGGTATGAAAAGCTTGCCAGTGCGAAAAGCGGGCTTTAATTATCCACTGCGAAATAATGTGATTTGTCACACGTCGAAACCGAGGAGATAGCATACCCGCTCCACGCCATGACCTCACAACAAAATCTCGTTTACAAAGATAGTGCTCTTCATCGATAGCATGGTGCAAATCATACAGATTCCGGAAAAGTGGGCCACCTTCGTTCTTGTCTGTAAAAACAACGCCATTGGCAATATAACGACCGCCAGAACACGATCGGATGTAATAAATAGGGAAGAGCGAAGAAGCGTTAAAACCTTACATTAATTCAAACAGCTCCGTTGCC
>NW_003303515.1:23059-25487 GCF_000142945.1 Phytophthora infestans T30-4 | reverse complement strand
ACTTGGCGAGGTGGAAGAGTTGACGCTGTAGGTGGGACGCATGGGAGCCTCACGTCCTGTCGAGCGCAACTTATCCGCCGAGCTCGACAAAGGTGCGGACGATGAAGAAGATGAAGAAGAGCATGGCGTTGCTCAAGGGGACCGTCCGCCCCTTATTCCGAAAGCGGCGAGGAACGCCGATACGCCGAGCGCCAAGAAAGGGTTGGCTCGACTTGGCGAAGAGATGAGAACGAGATCGGAATGGATGATGATGTTCGCGCCTGTGGCGATGGCGCAAGCTAAGTGGCCGATGTTGGGTCCCGAGCTAACTCAACCGGTGCGTGCATCCAGCATCAATCCGTTGGTGGAAGAAACTGTGTTGCTGCTGAAGGCTATGGGCTTTCGGTGCAGCAGCCGACCTAACAGCCTCATCCTGTCCTACTGGAGTATGACCCGCGACGGAGCTGAGCTCTGGCAAAGGAATAAATAGTTGAGAGTGGCGAGTGGATTGGAGAAGGCCCCGGGTGGAACGAAGCAGGTGTACAGCCGAGTAGCCGAGTTCAAAACACTCGGCGAAGACCCAAGCGAAATTCCTTTGCCGAAGGCCCCGGAGACGAAGCGACGTGAAGTGGTTCGCGCTACGCAAGGTACTCCATACTTCGAAGACTCCCACATACTGACCCCGATGAAGCTTAACCCGCCTCAGCGAGCACCGAGTCGTGAACAGCGGAATGCAGATCGTTACCGTGATTTTTATGACGCTGCTGACGAAGCTGAGGCTTACGAGGAGGACGAGGAGGACGATGACGCCTTCAGTGTGAGAGGAAACTGTGAAGAAACCGTGAAGGACTACATCCGAAAATTGAGCTTCGACGCGGCTGAAGAAGACTCGACTCAGTACCTAGAAGGCCGAGCCCACGCATCACTCGACAAAATCGCTGAGTTTGAAGGGAAGCGCTACCGCTCTGACGCATCGCTCCAGTGGCTTAAGCGTTTCATCTACGAGATGAAGAGCACCATGAAGATGAAGAGCACCAGGATGCCCCAAAGTGCCTCGTGCGAACCCTTCTCGCTATGCTTGGGACGCGCGGCGAAGAGCTGGTATAGGCAGCTGCCGAAGAATAGTCAGCGACGCTGGAAACTACTCAGCGAGGCGTTCCTGGATTATTATTGCTCACAGTTTGACCAATCCGCCCGCACTCGTTACTACTCGGCGAGACGTAAAGTCAACGAGCTGATCTGCGACTTCCTGATCCGGCGCAATAAGTATGCTCAGACAGCCAAGATCCAGTACGCGAAAGGTGGCGCCGACGCAGCTGACCATGTCGAGCACTTCTTGCTGTATTGTGGAGATGGCGATATGATGGATTTGGTGTACCCCTTGCAGTTGGAAGACATCAGTAAGGTGGAGCAGACAATCGATCGTCGTATCCTCGGTGAAAAGCGGAAGAAGCAACGCGACCGACTCGTGATCGCTTGAGGCCGAGACAATAAGTGGAAGGATCCAAGCCGCCGAGATGAACGCCGAGATGGACGTCGAGATGAGAAGCGCAGTCGCAAGGAAGAAAACCGCGAGCGCTGAGTCACTTTCGTTGACGCAGACTCTGACGGGGAAGAACTACTCGATCAGAGCCCGCCGAGTCCATACAACCCCGAAGACGAATAGGATGATGAGGACCAGTCCGGAGGTTACGACTCAGTGGAAGACGATGACTACATAGACGCCGGAGATGCCAATGATAAGGGAAATACACCGGACCGTCGAGAGAACTCGGCGGGAGTCCAGAATAGCTCGAATCGAAGTTGGGGGAGCTCAGCGAAATCGCCTCCGCGACCGTACAATAAACGAGAGCAGTCGAACCGTGGCGATGGATCACGCGACAACTCACAGCGTGGACCTTGTGCAACTTGTGGAAGAATGGGGCACTCGGCTCACTACTGTCGGCGGCACTGCAAATTCCGCAGACAAGTCCATGAAGTAGGCCAGTGCGAACTGTTTCATCAATACGAGAAGCTGGCTGCGTTTTGGAGAACGCTATCGACAAGTCGCAAGTGCCAGAAGACCAGCAAAACCTTTACACGCCGAGTGATTTAAACTCGGCGGCCCGCCAACACTGACTGGGTTGGAATATGCCGAGCTGCCACAGTCAGCTGAACCTGCAGTTGAGGCGAACTTCTTGTTTGCCTTCGTAGGCTAAGCAGGGCGGCCCGAAGGACGAAGCGGGGTGGCAATTGGATGTGTATAATCGACGGAATTGAGCGTTAACTCGGTGAGTTAGATGATAACTATCGAGCGATTGCAAGTGTAGCTCGGCCGTCAGACCAGGCTGTGCATCGTAATAGAATCATGAAGCTGCTTACAGGAGAGCGGCTGGGATGGTGGTCAGCACAGACGTATGTTCTCCAAGTTAAAATGAGACTCTCGTATGGGGTCAGTGAAGGACCGAAG
>NW_003303515.1:19601-22765 GCF_000142945.1 Phytophthora infestans T30-4 | reverse complement strand
GCGAAAAATTGCGGCTCAAAAAGAGTGGCCAGCGCGATAAGCGGATCGACATACAGGGAATAAGCAAAGACAGAATGGTGACAACGTCCCGAGCAGTCGTGAAGGTGAGACTCGGCTGGGAAGTGGCATACGAGTTTGAAGTGTGGATAATGCCTCATCATGCCGGAGTCGATTTGATTCTCGGCACTGACTTCATGATCCCAGCTGGGATCCGACTGGATGTGTACAACTCGTCGGTCAAGCTACCAGATGAGATGGTGATCCCACTCATCCGATCGAGTAATGCGCCGACAAAGACCGAGTTCGGACCAAATGTCCCATGTGGGCCACCAGACGGGCTAACAATAGAAAGTCGATTGACCGCTGAGTTCAAATTGCCCAGGCGGCAACCCAGTGAGTCGACGCATGACTTGTAGGTGCGACGGACGAAGGGTTGGATTCCAACGGTTGATTTTAATCGCCGAGGAAGGCCAACCCATGTCCTAATTAAAAATGTACGATCCAAGTCGGTCTGGTGTCCATCTCACTTTTATGTGATAAAATGGCAACCACACGGAGTACTGACCAATGAAGGGAAGGATATGTCCGCGTGAGCTCGGCGAAATACCGTGACTGGCAGATATTGGCATATGAGTCAGCGATGGAAAAATATTTGCTGAAGAAGGAACAGCGACTATACGAGGACTGGTTGTCACACCAGCCGCCAGCTGCGGAAAGACGAAAATACCCTATCCCGACAGCGGTGGAAAAACGACCCCCTCCAGTGGAGAGCGGACCAGAGTTAACATGCGCCGTACGCTGAAGGAGGATCAAAGCTGATACAGGAACCGACGAAGACCAGAGGCGTCGCGATAACGCCGACGTCATATCAACTTCAGGGGTGACAAGGGATGACTCGGCTATAAACTCAGGGTTTAAGCTGGAAGACGTCCGAGCAGATCGTAAGCTGGCGCTACACGATGGCCAAGATGTCTCCTATTATCTGTCCAAGTTTGAAGACGATGGCGCCGTTTCTGACGCCAGCACGAACTCAGCGGTTGAAGGAACAAGTGCAGTAAGGACGAAGGAAGAAGCTTCGGCGACTGAAGACTCAGCTATAACGGAAGGGGACCCTGAAGAATTCTCGGAACAGGTCCTACGCGACGAACAACCCGTTATTGACGACCGAGCCAAGTTTGATGTCATTAGACCAAGTATTATGGGCGAGGTGAACTCAGCTATGAGCACCCTCACCACTATAAGGGCTGGGATTAACCATGTGGTGACGGCGAACTCGGCGCTCGGAGATCCAGCCGTAAGAAATGACTTGGGGCTATCCCAGCGTACCAAAGGACTGCCGACTACGCGAGTGAAGAGTGTGGACGCGTGGATTTCTATCCTGCCACCGCAGCAGACTCAGTGGTACAGCGCCCTAGCGTGACGACGGCAAATTCCAAGCTGGAGGCATTACTTTCAAGAGATGTTGACGCTAACAGTGAAGGACTGAGCTCGACGGTGAAGCCAAGTAACCACAGTGATGAAGGTGAAGCACGATTCAAGTGTGGAGTCGATGGGTTAAGTTCTGCAGCCGTGGTGAACTCAGCGATGGGTACGCCAAAAGCCTGCATTATCCAGTCGACGGCGGTGGACTCGGCGTCAGCGGATCTAAACGCTGAGAGTGATTCGGACGTGGCCACAGCATGCCGCCAGGATGTAAGCTATACCGGAGAAGAGTTTGCGTTCAGGGAAGTTAGTTCTGCCGTCTCGGTGAACTCGGCGGACCAGCACTATGACGCGACTGAATACTATGATAGTCGGAAAGTATTTCTAAATGAGGGAATCAAGCCTAACGACGATACGGGTTGGAGACTATGGATGCTGAAACCAGTTCGAATGTGGTTAGACGACACAACGATGATACCATCTACATCGGAGACAAGTTTGAACACGCAGAAGTCAGACCGGCCATCGTAGTGGACTCAGCGGATACGAGCCCTCACGTGGACGACAACTATGATTTATCAGAGGAATTACCGTTGAGAGGTGCTGGAGCTGCGATCGGAATAACGAGCTCAGCGACGACGGTGCTCGACCCCGGCGGAATTGGCTACAGTTTAGAACAAGCTGAAGATGATGAATGCAGCTCAACAAGAAACCCAATGGAAACTCTAAGACAACACTACGTGGCTATTGCAGCAACCGAGGGCGAGCAAGAAGATGATGTTGACGACAGTAAGACCGATATCTTTGAGTGGAGTGGAGCGGATCTGGAGCTGACGAACTACGCTCATGGGCTGGCCTTCCTTCCCGACCTCACTGAAACTGAACCTACAGAACTCGACTATGGCGCTCCAAACGTCAAGTCAAGTAGCCATACGCCAGCACAGTCGGCTAGGTTGGTGGCAAAGCTGCAAAGGCACGAAGGAATAATGATTTTAGGTGGCAATGCCCTGCCGCCTCCAGCGTACGGATCATTGTGCGACATCGACGTTCAAGGACACGCACCTATCAAGCAGAAAGCTCGGCGGATACCTCTCCGCCACTTGAGCAAACTGTACGAGTTGTTGGAAGGACTGCTTCGAGCTGGGTTGGTATCATTCTCGAGCAGCCCTTGGGCCTCACCAGTGTTGATAGTACTCAAGAAAAATGGTGTGGATATTCGGCTATGCATTGACTATAAACTAGTTAACGCGATTACGACGCCGATGGAATACGCCATGCCACTAGTTGATGACCTGCTCACCGAATTGGAGAGTTACTTGTGGTTTTGCTCGCTTGATGCTGCGAGCGGATTCTGGGCAGTCCTGATGACTCGCCGAGCTCGGCATTTCTCAGCGTTCGTCTGTGCACTTGGGCACTTTGAGTGGTTACGAATGCCCGTTCGGATTGAAGAATGCGCCTATGATTTACCAACGACTGATTCGACAACGCTCTATGGGGGATACGTTTCAACCAAAGGGAGGATGGCAGTTGTTTGCTGAACGAATGGCTTACGCCCAAAGCCGAGTCGGGAGCTCTGCGATTCGAGCTCGGCGGCGTCGGGGAATCTACGCCAAGTACAACTGAACGAGATTCAAAGCGGACCACCCATCAAAAGCTGACTGGAGATTGGATCTGAGGACTAGTCATCGGAACAGGATGTGGACAAGGTTCGCTAAATGGATGAACCAGAACAAGTCTTATTT
>NW_003303515.1:14897-19127 GCF_000142945.1 Phytophthora infestans T30-4 | reverse complement strand
ATAAAGGGCACTTTCTGGAATCCCCGCCCCATGTCCGGTAGAGCTATCGGTCTGCATGCGAAGCCTCGAGCTAGCATACATTCCGCTCGGATACATGACCTTGAGGATAGTGGATGCCGGAACATCCTTAGCGACAAGGAGAAGAATGTCTTCCCGGATTAAGTGGGAGCGCTGTAAAATATCGCTGATCTGGTCAACCTGCCACTGTCGGTCATCTCGAAGCGCTTCTTGAGATCGCTCTTGGTGGTTGCAATGAGCTCGGCCGAGCTACCAGTCACCAAAACGTCGTCTACGAAGAAGCACACAGTGACCATCCACAATCTTGATGTAGAGACACGGGTCGTATGCTGAAACTTGAAAGCCGATGGAGCACACGTAGTCGTCGAAGGTCTCGTTCCACACGCGCGATGCTTGCTTGAGACCGTAGATCGCCTTCACCAGCTCCAGGCAGTCGAAGTCATCATCAAGCTCGACACCTTCTGGCACCATGCAGAACATTACCTCTTTCATTATGCCATACAGGAATGATGTTACCACGTCCAGCTGGTCCAGGGGCCAGCCGAGGTACACGACCAAAGCAATGATCATGCGCAGCGTCACATACTTCACCACGGGCGAAAACGTTTCGGTGTAGTCAATGCCATACTTCTGCTTGAAGCCTTTCGCTACAAGGCGCGCCTTGTACTTCTCGATTGAACCATCCACTTTGCGTTTGATCTTGAGCACCCACTTCGTACAGATGGCCCGTTGACCGTACGGTAACTTGGCAGCTCGGAACACACCGCGAAGTCGCATCGACTTAAGTTCGGCACGGATGGCCTTGCTCCAATGCACTTGATCAGGCCCGTTTACCGCTTCTTGGAACGTTGCCGGTTCAGCTAAATCACCAGCTTCCACTGCGTTGGCACATGCTCGCCAAAATACAGGCGGAGTTGCGTCATCGTCGTCTTGATCCTCGACGTCTTTTTCTTCTTCATCGGCCACATCACAGTCATTTCGCACACCTGATCGGCGCTTTGTTTGACGCTCAAACGAGGTTTCTCGAGCACTAGCTTCCTCGAAACCGGCAGCCTGCTGTGCAGCGCGCGATCTCGTAGTCATGCCGTGAACGTTACTTGTGCGGGACTTGCGTTTCCCCGCCTGCTTGAATTCCGTTGGGCCCGCAGCTTCGGTATCGTTGATACTGAGAGAGTCGAGGTCGAGATCAGAATCTGCGTCGTCGTCGCTTGGACTAGCCGTTGAAAACCCAAAGTTTGATTCGTCGAAATTGACATCGCGACTAATCACCACCTGCCCCGCCTCGATGTCATAAACTCGATACGCCTTTGACACTTCTTCATAACCCATGAGCAACCCTTCTCGAGCCTTGGGGTCCCCCTTGAGTCTCTTTTCCCTCGGAGTTAAGACGTACGTCCGACAACCAAACACACGCATGTGCTTCACACTTGGCTTGGACTTGTACACGATCTCATATGGAGTCTTGCTTTCGATCTTGGGTGACGGTAGGCGGTTCTCAACGTAGATAGCGGTCATCGCCGCTTCGCCCCAGAAACACTTCTCCAACTTGGCATGGTGCAACATGCTGCGACCAATCGTGACGATAGTCCTGATAGCTCGTTCTGCAGTGCCGTTCGGCTGGTGCGCGTACGGAACCGTGGTCTGCTGTTCGATGCCTTGATCTTCGTAGAACACCTTGAGTGAGTTTGTCGCGAGCTCACGAGCTCCGTCATGGCGTACGAACTTGACCCGCTTGCCGAATTGCGTCTGTACCTTCGTGATATAGCTCTTGAGGCATTCTTCAGCGTCCGACTTGGCTCGTAAGCAGAAACCCTTCATGCATCCACTGGCTTCGTCAACGATGAGCAGCAAGTACTTGCTCCCACCCAACGATTCTTCTTCCACGGGGCCGCAGATGTCGAAATGAAGCAACTCGAACGTGTCGTAACTGCTTTTGTCGAGGATACTGGGGAACGGCTTCTGGACCATTTTTCCTTGCTGACACCCGCGACAGACACTTTGCTCACTTGACTTCAAAGGTGCCTTGGCATCCTTGATCATGCCGCTGTTGACCATCTTGCGTAGCACGTCGATAGGAGCATGGCCTATGCGCGCGTGCAAGGCAACGTTCGACTTCGAAGTCACTGCGTTTATCGAGCATAGTGGTGTGCGCAGCCAGTAAAGACCGTCTACGAAATCTGCTGTAGCCACCACTTCCTTCGAATCCTTGTGCGCAACGTGCATGGTTTCACGGTCGAACACCACTTGAAATTTGCCGCTTTTGTTGATCTGCGGCACTGATAGCAAGTTCTTCTTCATCTTCGGCCCGTAGAGCGCGTTGTTGATCTCGATCTCGCGCTCATCGCCGTTGGGCAGAACCACGCGCTCGATGATGGTCCCCACACCCTTACTTGCAACGTTAGTGCCATCAGCGACCTTCAGCTCGTCTTCCTCTCGTTCGTTCAGCATGACAAACTTAATCTTGTCATTGCAGATATGGTGTGTCGCACCGCTGTCGACTGCCCACAGCCCGGACATACTCTTGCCCGTCAAAACTCCACATTCCAACGAAACCGCAAATGCCACGCGATCATAGCCGTGGTCGTAGTCGTCGTTTCGCAACTGGACATTGTTGGCCCCGCGTCCACGACTGTTGCCGCCGCGTCGGCCTCCTCGATTCTCATCCTTCTGCTTGGTCCAGCACTTCTCAATCACGTGCCCCAATTTTCCACAGTAAGCACACTGGCGAGACTCCCGCTCGGTACTGAACGCCTTCGCCGCGTCTTCAGTCTCCATCGCAGAGGTCTTCTCGCCTTGTCGCTTGATATGCTCGTTCGTGAGCACCTTCACAACGTCTTGCGTCTTCAGCTCAGCAGTACTCATCTCCAGGGATAGCACGACGTTCTCATAGCTCTTGAGGAGACTGCGCAACAAGCAGATCGCAACGTCCTCGTCCTCCATCATCGCGCCGATGCTACTAAGCTTGGCGCTGATGTTGAGAACTTCATTGTAGTGATGCAATACATTCGCGCCTTCAGACATTTCCATGCTGAAGAGCTGTCGCTTCAGGTAAATGCGACCAGCCTTCTGCGATCCACCGTACAGCGTCTTCAAGCGCGCCCACGCGTCCCACGCTTCCTCGCAGCTGTCGACCACGTGGTGGTAGTCCGCATCCATGTGGAGCAGCATCAATCCGAACGCGATGCTGCTCGACTTGACATATTCGTCCTTCGCACGAGGGTCCGTGAAGCTTGGAGTCGTCTCTCGGTTCACGACATGCCATACTGACTTGGTCAGGAACACACCACGCATGTAGCGGCTCCACGTCGCGTAGTTGTCACCGTTGAACTTGTCAATGGAGACCTTACTTGAGACGTCTTGCGCAGAGGACATGTTACTTGGGCTCATAACCTGATAGAGGTCACTGGTTTGAGGCAGCGTCGGGCTTGAACGGAGCGATCGGGAAGAGTCACCACTCGGGGAGTAGACCCGGAGCGAGGACACTTGAGGGGAAGAAGGAAGATTCCGAAGTGATTGATTTATCGGAGCTTACACAGTCCTCACTACCTAGGTCATCCAATCAATTGGTGCATCCCAATCACCAACACTCTGCAATCGTCCCAATCATCCTACTCGTCTAATCAACGTACCGTAATTATCGCGGGATCGTGTTGGACCGGTTTGGCTACCGGTTTATGGGTACTTACCGCCTGAAATCGGTACCCCTCAATAGCTTATTATGGGCACTTTGAGACATGTAGGCTTCTATTCTCTTTTAATTTCAAAAGTTGCTTTTTGCACTATAAAGTATTTTTTCTTTTTAGAATTGAAAAAAAAGTCTTAGCTTTGCTCAGACAAAAAAAGCGCTGGCAAATCAAAGATTCATGCTTTGCTCAGACAAAAAAAAGCGCTGGCAAATAGAGCTTAATTTTTTGAAATATCAAGCTGATACACCGTTCGCGCTAATTAGTCGGCCTCTGACTAATAGTGGTGTACGACTTCAGAGTCCCAAAAAATGTGCGACTAATCGAGGTATACTGCTAATTGTGGTGTATGACTATTTATGGTAGAATCTTAGAAGGTTAAAGCTGAGCCGACTGCCCAGCTTCCGCGTAGCCCTTCTTGAACTCATCTTGATATTCAGCGACGATGTCCTGCAGGTCTCGGCCAAGCTGATCGACTTTCCAGTAGCCACAAGAGCCAACATCTAATCCACACAAATTCATGGACTGA
>NW_003303515.1:7331-11768 GCF_000142945.1 Phytophthora infestans T30-4 | reverse complement strand
GCGTCGGATGCCGAGAAGTGTCTGACCTTTGCGGATCTGCTAGCGGGGCCAGCCAGGAATTGGTATCGGCATCTGGACAGATCCACCAGGAACAAGTGGCCAGATTTGCTGCGCAGTTTCCAGACCCAGTACTGTGGATTGGGAGGTCAAAAGGTAAGAAGAAACAAAACCAGCGTGCCGAAGCAAAGGCAGCAGTGAGCATAATGATGGTACTGTACCAGAAGCCATTCCAAGCCCCAGAGGAGCCTCCACAAGCCGACGACGCAGCTTACAAGACCTGGAAGCACGTAGTCTGGGAGCTGGCGCTCAAGCTGGATACAGCCGCGAACCAGCGTCTCCACGCCTTCGACCAAAACAAAGAAACTTGCAAAGCTTCGTTTCTTCGCAAGCGCTGGCGCCTGCTGCGTATGTCGCATCCTGAAGCGTATCACTCGCTTGGAGCACAGTATCTTGTCTTGAAATACAGTGGTTCCCTCGTAGATGCCTGCACACCTCCATCACATTTGTGGGCAGCAGTTGACTTGGATTGACAAGCCGTTGGGCAGCACAGTACAGCAAACATAAGCACGAGCAAACAGCACTCACCAGCATCAACACCATTAAACGCCAGTACATCACTGTAGATAGTTCAGCAATCAGTACAGCCTACATTACAAAGCATCACACACCACACACAATGCACACAACAAGTTACAGCACACAGTACACAGCATAGCAGCACACACACAGCACAACACAACACTGCAGCATACGCACAACACACAGCACAACACGCCCAATCCAGCAATACACGAGCAAATGCACAGCACAGCATGTACATACATATACCGCATCACACGCGTCGCTCCATAGCACACCACACAGCACCAGCTATTGCAAACACACCACAGAGTACAACCCAAACACAATCCACGCAGCACAGCTTACAGCTATCTGCCCCCGGCTGGATTCGAACCAGCGGCCTGGAGACGTAGTCTCCCGCTCTACCGCTGAGCTACGGGAGCGTCGGGGTTGGAGAAGGCACGCACCGTGGTCTGGAGTTGAAGCTGTGACTGGAGGCTTGAGGGGTACGCCTGAAAATCGCTGAATGAACAGCGGAGAAGCGTGTCGCAAGGTACCCAACTATTTGCAATTCATTTAATTTAATTCGCTCCACATATCTCAGCTCATTGAATTGCAATTTAAGCCTATCCACTGTGTCATCCGGAAAAATACTCCGACCGTGATTGGCCGGGTTCCATCCGGTATGACTCAGTCATTCTGTATGGCGACCATCCGGACTGGTGTCCGGAATCTGCCATTTACTGTTGATGTGAAGGCTGCTGTAGGTGTGGATTTAGAATTTGCAGAAAAGAAAAGCTGCCTTCACACCGAAGATATCCTCCGCGCTCGTTACCATCTGCTCATTTTCTATGACGCACCGGAATATGCGTTCAGATAATGGCTTAGCTATAATATAGTCAAATATAAGCAGTGATTATCTTGAACGAGAAAATAACAAACTACAGCCAAAAATGTATCTGCAAATCAAGTGGTTCGTATGAAATGCACCGTGCAGGTGAATTCATTAAATGCAAACATGGTGGGTATACAAAGGACTTCCACAACATGCATCAGGCGCTGGATTTTCTTAATTCGGACTTCCCTGTCGTGATTCATCAACAGGTGCAGGGGTGCTGGCATATCATTGAAGCTGTTGAGCGCGCGGGGGGGGGGCAAGATTCCAAACGACACCGCCGGAGCGACAGCCTGCCACTCCTTGGCAAGGCTTTTACACTCGACAGCAATTGCAAAGGCGCAATCAGGACATGTAGCTTTAGGCGAACGGCGCAGCAGGAGCGTGTGTCAGCAGTTTTGCAGGCACGACGTCGAGGTGGAAGCGGGTGAGAAGTGAGGGGAGAAGTTAAGGAGCTCCCCTAGCAAAGCTCCCTTGAAAAAACTAGTAGCGGCTGTTTAGGCTTAACCCTTTCGTGCTCAACAGGGGCAATTTGACCCCTTTCATGGTGTTTCCAAAACCTGCGAGTAATACCCTCATGAAAGGGGTCAAATTGCGCCTGTTGACAGAAGTTCAAGTTGCTATCTACCTTGTTTTATTACTACCAGTCAAAAAGGTCACGTCGGCTCGTTTCTGGAATGTGGACGTACTACGCAACTTGCAACATCGACTGGATGACAACCAACGAATATTATAGTTTGAGTAAGTTGTTTGGCTACATTGATTTAATACTAAACTTACCACACTTGCTCACTCGTAATTATTCAACATGGTCCAGACTACTTTCTACTTCAACGACGACAAACAGCTAGTGCAAACATCAAGAGCGTACGAAGAAGCAGGAAAACGGATAGTCTGGCGCGATGTTGCGCACCGCATGCGCCACACGAATCACACCACGGCAGCGCTGAAGCAGCGTCTAAGATCGCTGCGAAGAACGTATGGTAGCCGGCTTGCAGACTTCCCTCCCAGCTTCTTTGCAGAGATTATAATGCCGCGAGGACGACCTCCAGCCATCACGCGGCAGTTACGCGCCGTTGCTGCTGCTGCACGCTGGCAGACACCCACAGCGCCTGCGCTGCCGCGTTTAGCTCGAGGTACGCGGCTCGTGGTCCGCACGAATACTTCATCGTCCCTAACCAGTACATCGGATCCGCATCCTGACCTCAGCACGGACGCCTCACCATCACTACCAAATGTGACCACCGCTCAGCGCGCAATTAGCGCAGACAAAGCACTATCTCCGCCCAATACAGAAGTCTCACAGCGCCTCAGTTCACCCACGGCCAGCACGAGTTCAGTACAGCCTTCACCAAGCGCTAAGAGCATCTCATCGGCGATGAACACATACATTACACAGTCCAAATCCAGCTCAGAGACTACGCAGAGTACGAGACCGGACCCACTGACACCACCTCGTTCGCCTTCGGCATTGGAGCAAGTAGTCACCAGTGTTTTCGCTGGTGTTCCGAGCAAATTGGTTCGTAGCTACGATGGCAACGCGATATACAAGAACGTGGGAGAAGTAATGCCTGTAGGAATCACAATGCTATTGCGCGAAGTTGGTGACATGGACAGCCGGGATATATTCATGGACATTGGCTCTGGTCTCGGAAATGTCGTCGCCCAAGTGGTCCTCGCCACAGACATTTAACGCGCAATTGGCGTTGAAATTCAAGAGTCCGTTCAACGAGCTGGCATCGACGCTATCAATGGTAGCCCATATGCGTGGGCCTTACGAGAGAGAGCGGTGTTTGTATGCAAACCCGTCGAGGACATTCGCCTGTCGTCGGATTCGCCCTTTGCCGAAGCAACCGTTGTCTATTGGAATAATGTGCTGTTTCAGCCGCCAGTTGTCGAGCACGTGAAGGAACAGCTACGTCAAATGGTGGATGTTCGCTTTCTTTTGAGCTGTGTGGACCTCTGCCCACACCACCGACCTCCATGCGTCTTCAGGTTTTGCTACGCGTTCGAGCTGCTGAAGGTTGTTGACGTCCCTTGCAGCTGGAAAGCTGTAAGCCAGCACGTCTTTATTTACAAGTCAAAACACAACGAGTAAGTAGCTGCGATTCAATTTGAAGTGCTTGAACTTGAAGTTTTATATTTCTATAGTAAAGTCAAGAAATATACACACGTGATTTGCATACTTTAATCAAGACAAACGCACACATCCTTATCATACTTTAATTGAGATACTTACGCAGCGTGTGTCCCTACTAAATGAAAGATAAACGCACCCACAATTACCATAGAAATATCAAGCGACATGCTGTCTAAACATTTAGTGATAAGACAGGATGACCGGCTTCAACAGCGCCACTTTGCTTCAGTTTGTACAGCTCGGAGCTTGTACGCACCTTTCCTTTACTTGAGAAGAGCTTTCGAGGTAGATAATATCGGTGATACTTTTCCCAGCATGTCCACGCGACGTACGGGCACATGTAAGGCTGCGGAGTCGCCGTGTGAACGACCTGACAGAGGCTAACTCCGTGTAAGACGCAGTGATCAGTAACTTCAGTCGCGTAGCGGTCCTCCCATCTGCACACCACACATTGACGCCTCTTGCGGCTCATTTCCTTGAATAGCTGCTTTGAATAGACAGCAGAGCAGCGCTTCTGCGGGCTGCCACGGACACCATCGACTCCGGTACTTCCGGCCATCCAGACGGCACTGACCGGTGGCAACGGCGTTGTAGTGTCTGCAGGTGCGGATTCAGTAAACAGCATGACGCGTTCACTAGGGGCTTCCTTCCACTTTCCTGAGAATAACTCTGATATGAGTTCAACCATGAAGTCGCGGTGGGGATCTCGATCTGCGTCATTGTTGACTGCGAGCTTCCTAGTGAGAAACGCGTTTTGCTCGGGCGACATCAACCAGCGCTAGTCCTAGCTTTCTTGTACCATTTTTCTATAAACGAAGTGAATTATCCGGAAACCCGAAAA
>NW_003303515.1:0-3952 GCF_000142945.1 Phytophthora infestans T30-4 | reverse complement strand
ACGACGATCTGCTAAGACGGCGTGCACTTGAGCGCCTGAAGTGGTAGGCTCGTTGACGTTAGTCGCTGAGTCAGTATCTGCCGCTTGCCCAGATGAAACGTCTAGACGTGCAGCATTCTCGGGTCCAGCTACGCTCTGGTCTACAGGAATATCTGCGTTGAAAACAGCTACTTGCATGGCGGGCACGCTTCTATTATCTAGCTCACTGCCGGCGGAGTTGTGGACGATTGCAGTTGTTCCTGTGGCCGTGGCTGTATGCGTGACGCTTGATTCCTGCTGTCGGTTGCTTGTGTTCTGGCGGCTCACTGCCATCAGGATCGAAGTCTTCTCGACGGGTGCAATTCTGTTGTACAGCGATCCACCAGCGGTCCTCATATGCCATCTATTTGAAGATGTCGACTATACCTTTTGTGTCTGTTGATCCCGTTCCTGATTTGATCGGTTTCTGCTGCCCATTTGTTTTTGCAGTTTTAGATTTTGCATAGTAAAATCAAGACAAATGTACACTACATTAGTATACAAAACGCAAGGCAGATGCTACATTCTTTCTGATACAAATTTTTTAGGACACTCACTGTTCCGTTTTCGATGCCGCTTGTCGTACTTACTACTGTACGTTTGGTCAAACCTACTGTGCTGCGTTTGCTACACGTAGCTGTGAGTTTTGCGACTCTGATCATGCACAAGATCACTGGCTACGCTCCCACACCCGATACACATGGTTTTAGAGTGGGATTGAAAGATCGGTCTATAACCTCCGCTTGTGATTATTACCCAATCACATTGAAGTGCGTCAGCAGTCACCATCTTTTTCACAGAAAGTCGTTATTTTGACCAATACAAAAAATGCTCTAGCAAGTACAGTGACTTATGAAAAGGGTCAATTTGCCCCACTTGATGGTCACCCTACCTTGTTTTGGAATAGAAAATCATATGGAAGGCGATAGCTATATGACCTCCGCAGTACCGTTACTTATGAAAGGGGTCAAATTGCATCCTTTGATCTCTTAACATCTTGAGTTGTATAGTATACTTTATTTAAAGCAAACCCTCGCGTTCACGAAAGGGTTAATAAAAGAAAAATCACTAACAGACGCAGAAAGATCATTCTGGGAGATTCGATTATTACAGCCTCAATGGTGCGGACGTACGGTCCTAGTGCTCTAGGGACTCAAGCGACGGGGTTCACTGAGCAGCGAAATGAACCTTCAACCGAAACTGATGCGCAATCGCTAGGAGCAGCGTCCGAGCGACAACTCGCTCGAAGGACATGTAGCCTGCGCCAGCATCCAGATTCGATGTCCAGCGTAGTATCATCACAAGCACTTTGAGCCTTTGCCAATACAGCAACCTCGCTTCCACAACACGATCCAACCGGGTCTCGTCAAAGAGAAGCCTCAGGGCTTGCGCAATATAATCTACAGCCAAAACAGAGATGGCCATTTCATAGAGCAAAAATTCAAAATTGACACGCTATCACATGCAGCAAATCGCCCAGCCCCTCAAACAATGCCGCGTGGAGCTCAGTGCACACATTTACAGGAAGGGGGAATGACACTTGGTATTTTTTCTCAAGTTATCCATATACAAGACAACGATGTAGATTTGGACCCTCCTCCAGCAGAGTACTTCATCCCTGCACCCCTCCTCTGCAATACGACTCGGAAGAAGCAGCCGAGGCTGCACTACATGAGTGGACAAGAGCACATAACTTTAACGTATCTCGGAAAAAGCCTGCCGTAAATTGGAAAGGCGAAGTTAGACATCGTTTTTTTTAATGTGACCATGCTGGAAAACCGAAAAACACAAGAAAACGGCAAGATTCGGATAAAGTACGGCAATTAGGTACATACGTGTGGCTTTCAGCCAGCTTACTGAGAGACCTTGTTAGCTCTCCAACTTATGTACGGAGAGTCTGTTAATCTCCAACTTATGTACTGAGAGTTTGTTAGCTCTCCGGGTACTCCGTACCCCGGTGTGTTCCACACCATGTAACCCCGTTACACCGCCGAACATGGCAACCTTGTGGTGAGCGTACCGCACCAAAGGTTAGTAACTGACGGTACACGGTGTCGATGAGGGACACCTATGCGCCGTTGGCACGATGACCAAGACGCGGAGAGAGCGTGGCAGAAGCTCCGCCCGCAAGGATGGATCCTTGCTGAAGCCCAAGGCATAGCCAGAGGTGAGCTGAGAGCTCCCTCTAGTGTGTTGCCCTTTTCGGTGTCGTCCCTCGCGGGAGACACCACGCTCTGGACGCGTTCGCGAGGACTGTCGTGTCCTCTGGTGCGAGATGTGGGCGAATGCCACACGTTCGGATGCTATTGCCCTGTGCCAAAGCACTGCACGCGCGCTAGCGCAGGAGCTAAGGCAGCTCTGAGTGTGGGCTTTGTGGCCAACACAGTTGTGAGCATAGGGCTGCAAACCCAGTGACCGTGAGTGTGACTGATAGCCGCGCCAGTCTCGTGGCTGCTTAGTGTGGGAATTCACCTTTGGGCGTTTTAATTCTCTCACTTCTGATTGGAGAATCAGGTGGCTCTCAGTTAAGTGGGGGAGGATGTAACGGGGTACAATCCAGTGTACCCCAGGTTACATGAAGAGTGACCCGTCACTCTTGTGGATACTGGTACACGGTACCAGGTGCTCTAGAAGCCAGTCAGGGCATGACTACTTAGCTGCATTAAGGGTAAACTTTTAGTATGTAAAGGAGCCCAAGCTAAGTTTTACTTATAAAAACTTCAGTCTTACTTTTATCTTTTTTGAGTTAGCCCAACGCTTCCTCTTTAAGCCCCGGAAACCACTTGAACTCACTCGGGTAGTAAATACCCTTAAGCACTTCCTCCGTGCAAGGTGCTGTGTGACCCCGTCACAGATCTGTTGCTTCAACGCAAGTGTTTTAATCATTGACTGAAGATGAGCACGGTATTATACGATGATTTGGACAAGGGTCTTGTTGTCAAGATGATAGCGGTTTACTTACAGTGCTTCCATGTCGTTTGTTATGTACCGTATATATACATGTATACGGCGTATAGTGAGAGCATTCGGACAAAAGCAACGGGTTAAGTTCGCATTATAGCATTCGTTTAGCAATTTGGAAAAAAAGCATTTTTTAGAAAACGTTTTTTAAAAATGTTTTTATTTTAACCTTTGAAATCGCTGAGATGCTCATCAATGGACCGACAGAGTGGAGTAAGGCGCTGATCGCGACGGGCGTCAAAGGAAACCTGCTGCAAGATGGTATCAATACTATTGCCTGCAATGATTTCCTTCTTACTTTGCTTACGATTACTTGTTGCTGGCCCTGTCCCGAAGGATACAACCCGAGGTTGCAGGTGTCGGCGATGCCGCTTGGCTCGACAGTAGTCATCACGCGCTATGCAGACATGGACAGCACTCCGGGATTTGGGCGAGGCGTATTGGAGCAACCAGCAGATACTTTGATATTACATGAAGATGACTCGAACGGCGTGAGTGACTGGGATCCTTCTGCACAAATGCAGCACTAATGTGCAACACCTGTGTGTGGCCTTGCAGGACCTATATCGGCTCGTAGCTTGGTCTCGCGGCTCACCTGAGTCAAGCCTGCTGGCAATTGCATCGACTACTCAAGTGGAAATCTGGGAAGTCTCCATTTCAAGGTAAGGTCGACATAAACCTGACTGGCAATCACCATTTTACATTAGTGTACTGCGTTTTGTTGCTCTCCCAGTGGCATTTCGGCAGGCACTAAGGGGGTCCTGTCGAGCTTTGATCGTCCCCAACGGTTGGCTTGGGAGCCCGTGCAGCGGATATTCCTACCTGGTATGCGCGCTATATGCTGCTTAAAATGAACCCGCCCTAAGTGTACTGGTCCACTTTGGGCATCTAAGCCCTCCCGCCAAGACGGACATCCTACCTATCACCATTTGGGATCAGCCGCTCCTGTCGCAGGCAATACACACAGAGTCCA
>NW_003303514.1:99879-112074 GCF_000142945.1 Phytophthora infestans T30-4 | reverse complement strand
GAAGTATCTGATGGGGGATGTACGATGATCTGAGTCGGGAAGATGCCAAATCCTACAGCATTATCGCTACGGATTACGCGGTGGATCTAAATGACTTGCTCTTCTATTGCCCCCCTACGAAGAGAGTCAACGAGGATCGGGATGGATTGATGAGACTGGTGATGCCGGAAACCTAACAACAGGATGTCCTACACCACTATCACGCTAGCTTGGAAGGCGGACATCAGGGTATTATAGGTCGGACCTACCAACGGATCCGGGAATGTTTTCACTGGAGGGGACTATTCAAGAGCGTACAACGGTATGTCGGTGAATGTGTATATTTTGAGACAGGCAAGGGCAGGCCCACAATCGAAGGGGAGTCACCTGGGAATGTCCAAGCGACTTACCCTTTCCAGATCATAGCCATGGATCATATCCCCTCGTTGCCCAAGTCGTTCAAAGGAAACACAGAATTGTTGATTTGGGTGGACCTGTTTACCGGATACGTGGTAGCCAAAGCTAGTGCGTCTAGAACTGCGCAGACCATTGCTGAATCATACGAGGAGAGCGTTTTCCGAAGATTTGGAGCTAGCGAGATGATTAGACATGATCGGGAGCCAGGCTTTATGTCTGATTTCTTTCGAGCATTCAACCGGATCCTGGGGCAGCGACAGCGAGCAACCATGGCATATCGTCCCCAAGCTAACGGGTCGGCCGAGCGCATGGTACAGACGATCACGAGAGCACTCAAGATGTACGTCCAGGATTTGGATCAGAGGGATTGGGATAAGTACGCAAAACGGCTCCCCTTCGCGATGAACACCGCCCAAGACAGGATCCGGGGTGATACCCCATTTTACTTGGTACATGGGTGGGATCCCAAATCCACCCTAGAAGCGGCCATTCCGGTATGTAGCACCAAGAAGAGAAACCGAGATCCAAGGCGATGGCGATACCAAGTCCAGAAGTACTACCAGCAAGCTAGATCCCAGGTGAACGAACGACTGCGGAGTGCGATACAGGATCGAGCGGATCGACACAACGAAGATGCCCGTCCACATCTAATCCAAGTGGGATCGCAGGTGTGGCTGTATTTGAATCGAGTGAAAGAAGGATACGCCAGCAAATTGGCCCATCTATGGCACGGACCGCTCCGAGTAAGCGAAAAGATAGGGGAACATGCGGTGAAGTTGGAAACGGCAGGTACCGAATATCGATTGTTCCATGTAGTACACGTATCCGAGCTGAAGTTGGTCAAAGAATACCCGGATCGGCCGCAGATCCGTCTTTCGGTGGATGAATCCGACCGAGTGGATTTCGACGAAGTCCTCCTACCGGAAGGTAGTTGGAATGTGGATCTCGAAGACGACGAGTTCGAAGTCGAGAAGATCACCGCTATGAGGTCAGGGAAGCGAACTAGATACGAACGAATTTACCGTGAATTTCTGGTGTATTGGCGTGGATATGACGAACCCAGTTGGGTAGACGAGGCAGATCTGAATTGTGGAGCATTACTCTATGATTTCTTGAGAGATCGTACGAATCGTAATAGATTCGGCGTGATGCAGTCTCATGAAGAAGAGTAGGAAGGGAATCCATGGATGTGAGTTGGTCATGTCGATGGGAGGATGAAGAAGGACCCACAGGAAGGGTGTGAACCAGGAGGGGGAGGATCGCTGATGTGAGTGTTGTCAAGAAGGCGTCTCGTCCAGCTTCGGCATACCAGTAAAACCGGTTTCCAAGGACCCCGCGATGTTTACGGTAAGTCAATTGCGCAAACGGATGTATGCGCAAACAGATGATTGGACGAACAGATGATTGGACGAACAGGATGATTGGACGAGTCCAGTGTTGGTGATTGGATGCACCACATGATTGGATGCAGACTAGGACAGAGTAACAGGTAAGCTCCAATAAATCAATCACTTTGCATTTTATCATCTAGTGCACAAACGACCTTCCTTTTGGTTATGAGCTCAAGCCCCGCAGACTCTGCCCAAGACTACGCCTACGCCATGGACGCCACTTCAACGACCGCCCGCATCAACAAGTTCGACGGAACCAACTTTCACACGTGGAAGTTCAAGATGCAGATGGTGCTGGAAGAGCGCGACCTGTGGGAAGTCGTCAGTGGCGAACTGAAGATGGAGCACTGCGCTACCGCGTTGGACCAAGCGACGTTCAAGCGGAAGTCGCGCAAGGCGCTGGCGATTATCTGTCTCGCGATGGAGGATTCGCAGCTGCCGTTGGTTCGGTCGGCGAATGGTGCGCATGATGCCTGGTCAAGGCTGGAAGGACACTTCGAGAAGAAGAGTTTGGCGAATAAGCTCTTCCTTCGTCGACGTTTCTTCACCACGATGATGGAAGAAGGTGATGATGTGCTGGAGCACATCAACAAGATCAAGACGCTGGCGGAACAGCTCGACGCAGTGGGCGCTCTGGTCAGCGAGGACGACTTGGTGATCACGCTTCTGGCAAGTCTAAGCGAGTCGTACCAGTTCCTCATCACGGCGTTGGAGTCGAGAGCTGACTCACTGTCGTGGGAACTAGTGACGGCTCGGCTGCTGCATGAGGACATGAAGCGCAAAGAGCAAGGTGGCGGTGCGGACGGCGCCGCGCACGGTCAAGCGCTCATGACGAGTGACAACGGGAAGCGCAAGGGACGACAGGCGCCAAAGACAAGCGCGTGTCACTACTGCGGCGAACAAGGACATTGGATCGCCAAGTGTCCGGTGAGGATTCGTGAGAATGCGGAGCGACAGAGGCCGCAACGAGCAAACGTCGCTCGCGATGAAGAAGAATCGGGCGAGTTTCTCTTCTTGGTTGGTGGTGCGAGCAAGACCACCAAGTCAAGTGACAAGTGGCTGGTCGACTCGGGTGTGACACAGCACATGACGTACTCGAAGGAGTACATGAAGAACTACAAGAAGATGTCTCCAGTGGACGTGCATCTCGCGGACGATGGTGTGGTTTAGGCGGTCGGGACCGGTGACATCGTGATGTCCATGAAGACTCCATGGGGGACCAAGAAGGGTGTGCTCACGAATGTGTGGCACATTCCTAAGTTGTCACGCAACCTCTTCTCGGTTGGTCGCTTCACCAAGGATGTTGGTCCCGTGACGTTCGAGACGGATGGGTGTTTTGCGGAAGCAAAGGGCCTTAACTGGAAGCTCGGCGCGCGTGAAGGCAAAGGGCTATTCAAGCTGTGCATGACACCAGTTGTGCCCGACGAGGCCAATGCGGCAAGCTCGAAGGATCGCAAAGGGGACACCACATCGTACCTCTGGCACCTTCGACTTGGTCACATTGGCCATGGCGGTCTAGACGCCATCGTCAAAAAGAACTACGGTGCGGGCATCAATATGACGTCGGTGAAACAGTGGGAGCTGTGCGATGGATGTGCACTCGGCAAGCAAACGCGAGTGAGCTACATGTCCAAGTCACCTATCCACGCCAAGAAACTGCTGGAAATCGTTCACAGTGATGTGTGTGGTCCCATGCAGACGTCGACATTCAGTGGCAAACGCTACTTGTCACGTTCATCGACGAGTACTCGCACTTCTGTGTGGTGTATTTGCTCCGGAACAAGTCAGAAGTGGCCGACAAGTTTGCTGAGTTTGTCGCATTTGCGGAAACACAGACCGGCAAAGTCGTCAAGACGCTTCGTAGTGACAACGGTGGCGAGTACACGTCGGGCGAGATGGCTAAGTTCTGCAAGCGTCGTGGTATCGTGCAGAAGTTTACGCCTCCGTACACGCCTCAACTAAACGGTGTCGCTGAGCGAATGAACCGGACGCTGGTGGAATGTGCGCGCTGCATGTTGGAGCATGCTGGTTTGGCCAAGTCGTATTGGGGTGAAGCGGTAATGACCGCTGCGTTTCTACGTAACCGGTGTCCCACACGTGCCATCAGCCATGACAAGTCACCGCACCAAGTATGGACCGGTAAGAAACCACTGCTGGCGAACCTGAAGGTGTTCGGTTGCCATGCGTATGTGACGGTTCCGAAGCAGAAACGCACCAAATTGGACGCTCGAGCAGTGAAGTGTCGGTTTCTGGGGTACTCGGAACACGAGAAAGCGTATCGTTTCGAAGAGATCAAGAGCGGTCGTGTGCTAGTAAGCCGCGATGCGCAGTTCATGGAAGACGTCTTCGACGAAGGGAGACGCAGCCACGATGAAGATGACATCGTGGAGCTTCAAGAAGAAGAAGTTACGGATCAAGAAGCATCGTCCGAGGATGAGACGATGGGAGACACTGCGCCGCGTCAAGAATTTGAGCCCGGCAGCAAGCGACACCAGCGAACGCAGTCGTTGGAGGAAGCGGTAGAGATCCCGCGAAGCAAGCGACAGAGTCGGCCGCAGACACTGGATGAGATGTCAGCGGTCGCAAGTAGTCGAGAAGAAGATTTCGAAGCGGCCTACGTTGTGGATTCAGTGGGAGAAATGCCGACTACGTTCAAGTCGGCGATGGAATCCAGCAACGCGGTCAAGTGGAAGGAGGCGTGCGACTCAGAAGTCGACTCTCTTCGCAAGAACAAGACATGGTCATTGGTGCCATTGCCCCTGTTGTCAAGAAGGCGTCTCGTCCAGCTTCGGCATACCAGTAAAACCGGTTTCCAAGGACCCCGCGATGTTTACGGTAAGTCAATTGCGCAAACAAATGTATGCACAAACAGATGATTGGACGAACAGGATGATTGGACGAGTCCATGATTGGATGCACCAAATGATTGGATGCAGACTAGGACGTAAGACAGAGTAAGCTCCAATAAATCAATCACTTTGCATTTTATCATCTAGTGCACAAACGACCTTCCTTTTGGTTATGAGCCCAAGCCCCGCAGACTCTGCCCAAGACTACGCCTACGCCATGGACGCCACTTCAACGACCGCCCGCATCAACAAGTTCGACGGAACCAACTTTCACACGTGGAAGTTCAAGATGCAGATGGTGCTGGAAGAGCGCGACCTGTGGGAAGTCGTCAGTGGCGAACTGAAGATGGAGCACTGCGCTACAGCGTTGGACCAAGCGACGTTCAAGCGGAAGTCGCGCAAGGCGCTGGCGATTATCTGTCTCGCGATGGAGGATTCGCAGCTGCCGTTGGTTCGGTCGGCGAATGGTGCGCATGATGCCTGGTCAAGGCTGGAAGGACACTTCGAGAAGAAGAGTTTGGCGAACAAGCTCTTCCTTCGTCGACGTTTCTTCACCACGATGATGGAAGAAGGTGATGATGTGCTGGAGCACATCAACAAGATCAAGACGCTGGCGGAACAGCTCGACGCAGTGGGCGCTCCAGTCAGCGAGGACGACTTGGTGATCACGCTTCTGGCAAGTCTAAGCGAGTCGTACCAGTTCCTCATCACGGCGTTGGAGTCGAGAGCTGACTCACTGTCGTGGGAATTAGTGACGGCTCGGCTGCTGCATGAGGACATGAAGCGCAAAGAGCAAGGCGGCGGGGCGGACGGCGTCGCGCACGGTCAAGCGTTCATGACGAGTGACAACGGTAAGCGTAAGGGACGACAGGCGCCAAAGACAAGCGCGTGTCACTACTGTTGCAGGTAATCCAATACGATCCCGCGATGATTACGGTAGGATGTTTACGCCACCGATGATTAGACGAGTAGGATGATTGGACGAGTACAGAGGGTTGATGATTGGATGCACCAAATGATTGGATGCAAACTAGGTAGAGAAGACAGTGTAAGTTCTTATCAATCAATCACTTCTGAATTTCCATTCTGCCCCTCAAGTGACTTCCCTCGCCTCGGCCTCCTCGCCCTAAGCTTCGGCAGTCCTCCCCTCGCAAGACACAAGATCCAACCATCACCTTCTTCAGGTTATGAGTCCAAGTACGATGTCTTCTGTGCAAGATTCCAAGATATCCATCGACAAGTTCAACGGCGAGAACTACGCCACGTGGAGCCGTTACATGCGTGGCGTGTTCCTGACCAAGTCGGTGTGGAATGTGGTGAACCGCGAGACGACGCCCACGTTCACGGACTCCAGGGCCAAGGACGAGTATGTCAAGTCGAGCAACGTCGCCTTCGGTCTCATTCTCCTCCACATGGACGCAGACTACCATCATGTTGTCGACGACTACGAGGAAGCCTGGGTCGCGTGGGCGCGCTTGCGTACCCTTTACGGTGGATCGCAGAAGGCTGGACGCATCTACCTCAAGCGCCAGCTCTTCAGCATGGAGATGGCAGAAGGCGGAAATATTCTTCACCATTGCAACGAGGTCCTCAACATCAGCGCCAAGCTCAGCAGTATCGGCGCCAAGATGGAGGACGAGGATGTGGCGATCTGCTTGCTGCGCAGTCTGCCCAAGAGCTACGAGAACGTCGTGCTGAACTTGGAGATGAGCAATGCAGAGCGCGAACGCAAGATGTGGTGAAGGTGCTCACGAATGAGCATATCAAGCGACAAGGCGAGAAGACTGCGGCGGTGAAGATTGAGGAAGCAGCGAAGGCCTTCAACGCCGAGCGTGAAACTCGCCGGTGTGATTACTGCGGAAAACTGGGGCACGTTATTGACAAGTGCTGGACCAAACAGAAGGATGAAAACCGAGGAAGTGCACGACGCGGTCGAGGTGGCCGCGGTGCCAACAATATCGACTGGCGTAACGACGACGACGACGACTACGTCGCGTTTGCGGTCTCCATGTCGACAGCGTGTGGAGTGTCGACGGGCAAGAAGTTCGACGGCACATGGGCGATCGACAGTGGTGCAACCCACCACATCTGCAACGACAAGTCCAAGTTTGTGGACATCAACTTGCGCGACGAAGGCGTACTTACGGTTGCCAACGGACAAACGGCCAAAATTTTGGGAGTCGGCACCGTTGTGCAACAAGTGGTTCTGCCTAATGGGAATGTGCGTAACGTCGGGATCGAAGATGCTCTCTACGTGCCGAGCATGAACAAGAACCTGCTGTCTGTGCCTCAGATCAACCGAGGCGGACACTTCAAGGTGGTGTTTGACGGCTCCGAGATGCACATTGCGCGCAAGTCGTCGAAGAAGATCGTTGCCTCAGCGGACCTGATCGACGGACTCTACTGGCTGCGAGTGCCCAAGGTGTCTGCCAATTCGACGTCCAAAGTCTCGATCAACGGTGTCGATCTTCATGCGCGGATGGGTCACGCTCCGAACGACGTATTGCGGAAAATGGTTTCGAGCGGCATGGTGACGGGCGCGAAAATGCCGACTTCGTCGAAGAACTCGAGCGGATGTCGCGGATGCCAGCAAGGGAAGATGGTCCAAAAACCATTTCCAAGCAACCCGGACAAGCCTAAGTACAAGCCATTCGAGTTCCTGCACTTCGACCTCTGTGGCGCCATGGAGAAAGAGTCGCTTGGTGGCAGCAAGTATCTGCTGCTGATCACGGACGAAGCCAGCGGCTGCATGACGGGATTCTGTTTGCGCGCCAAGTCGGAGAGTGAAGGCTGTCTGCGCAGGTTTATTGCCAAGGTGGAGCGCCAGTTCGATGCCAGGGTCAAGTTCGTGCGTCATGACGGTGCCAAGGAGTTCGCGACCAGCTCGCTCAAGGCCTTCTACGACGACCATGGCATCGAAGTTCAACCGACGGTTCCATATGCGCATCAGACCAATGCGACTGCGGAACGCGCCAACCGGACCATTGTGACTATCGGGCGCAGCATGCTTCACTTCGCACGTTTGGACAAGACGTTCTGGGCGGAAGCGGCGATGACGGCGATCTACATCAAGAACCGGCTGCCGTCACCCAAGATCCCAGGGAAGACACCTTTCGAGATTGTGTACAAGAGGAAGCCCAACGTGAAGCACATGCGCGTTTTCGGGTGCAAGGCCTACGTCCTGACGCCGAAGGAGAAGCGACTCAAGTGGGACCCCAAGGCTCGTGAAGGCATTTTCATGGGCTATGAAGAGCGTTCGAAGGCGTATCGCGTTTATGACATCGAGGCGGGGCAGGTAGTAATTTCTCGCGATGTCACTTTCGACGAATCCACCTTTGACGACGTCAATATTCAAGATGACGATGAAGATGTCGATGATGCGGCGGATATCCTGGACGACCTCGAGATTTCGGACGACCATATAGCTCGTGAATTCAGGCAGGCGGGGAAACGCAAAGCTCGCTCCAATCCTGACGAACGGGAACAAGTTCGTCGACCGCGTCGCAGTGCTGGATTGGAAGAAGCAAGTGCTCCGGGCCATGACTCCGACCATCAAGAATCCAAGAATGAAGACAATGATGATGATGACTCGACTCAGCCCATGTATTGGCGTGCGAGTGCGAATGCAGTGGAAACGAGTGACAGCGCCGAGCCGAAGACGTTCCAAGAGGCTGTGAGCGGCGAAGACCAAGTCCACTGGCGCAAGGCGATCCGAGCAGAGCTCAAGTCGATGCGACTTCGTGGAGTGTTTCGTGGCGCCAAGTTACCGAACAACCAGCGTGCGGTCGGAACCAAGTGGGTGTTCAAGATCAAGCGTAATGCCGACGGATCCATCGAGAAATACAAGGCTCGACTCGTCGCGAAAGGATTTGTGCAGAAGTACGGCATCGACTACACCGAGACGATTTCGCCGGTGTTCAAGTACGTCACGCTACGAATATCATCGCTGTGGCCAAGTTCTTCAACTGACCCTCGACCAACTTGATGTCGTCACGGCGTTCCTGTACGGCTTGATGAAGGAGAAGGTGTTCTGTAGTGTTCCAGAAGGCGTGGAACTTGATGATGGCTACGACTGCGTGGAACTGCTCAAGGCGATCTACGGTCTCAAGCAAGCTTCTCGAGTATGGAACGAGACCTTCGACGAGTATGTGCGCTCCATCGGATTTCGCGTTTCGAGCTACGATCCGTGCCTCTACATCAAGGTTGTCGACGGTGACTGCGTTCTGATGCTGGTGTACGTCGACGATGTATTGGTGACCGGAAGCTCTTCGATGATGATCTCCGAAGTGAAGAAGCAGCTAAAGGATGATTCGAGATGACCGACAGCGGCAAGTGTTCCTTCATTCTGGGCATCGAAGTGGTCGACAACGCAGACGGCAGAGTCACGTTGTCCCAAGCTCGCTACATCAACGACATCCTGGAGCGCTTTGGCATGCAGAACTGCAAACCTGCTGCCAGTCCAGTCGACCTCAGCATGAAGCTCGTTGCCAGTGACGCCTCGACCAAGTTGGATGCGCCGTTCCGTGAAGCTGTGGGTGCTCTCATGCACTTGATGACGTCGACTCGCCCGGACATTGCTTTTGCTGTTGGATATGTTTCACGATTCATGGAGAACCCTCAAGTCGAACACTGGATCGCTGTCAAGAGGATCTTCCGTTACCTTCAAGGTACCAAGTCGCACGGACTCCATTTTTCACCAGGCAACGGAATCGACTTTCGTGGCTATTCGGATGCAGACTGGGCTGGTGACCACAGTGACCGCAAGTCGACTTCAGGCTACCTGTTTCAAGTTCTCGGTGGACCAGTATCGTGGGGATCCAAAAAGCAGTCAAGTGTCTCTCTCTCCACGAGTGAAGCCGAGTACATCGCACTGAGTCTGGCAATCCAAGAAGGCAAGTGGGTGCACAAGCTTCTGTGTGAGATCCTCGACGCTGCAGGCAAAGACACCCCGGATCTCAAGATTTTCGAAGATAACCAGTCGTGCATCAAGATGACGAAGAACCCCGTGAACCATGGCCGCGCCAAGCACATCGACATCAAGTACCACCACATCCGTGATGAAGTCAAGCGCGGTGAAGTGATCGTCGAGTACTGCGAGACTACGACCATGCTGGCTGACATCTTGACCAAGGGACTCGGCGGACCTCGTCACAAGGACTTAACGACGGCTCTTGGCGTTAAGCGTGTTCGCATTGAGAGGGGCTGTTGCAGGTAATCCAATACGATCCCGCGATGATTACGGTAGGATGTTTACGCCACCGATGATTAGACGAGTAGGATGATTGGACGAGTACAGAGGGTTGATGATTGGATGCACCAAATGATTGGATGCAAACTAGGTAGAGAAGACAGTGTAAGTTCTTATCAATCAATCACTTCTGAATTTCCATTCTGCCCCTCAAGTGACTTCCCTCGCCTCGGCCTCCTCGCCCTAAGCTTCGGCAGTCCTCCCCTCGCAAGACACAAGATCCAACCATCACCTTCTTCAACTACTGCGGCGAACAAGGACATTGGATCGCCAAGTGTCCGGTGAGGATTCGTGAAAATGCGGAGCGACAGAGGCCGCAACGAGCAAACGTCGCGCGCGATGAAGAAGAATCGGGCGAGTTTCTCTTCTTGGCTGGTGGTGGGAGCAAGACCACCAAGTCAAGTGACAAGTGGCTGGTCGACTCGGGTGCGACGCAGCACATGACGTACTCGAAGGAGTACATGAAGAACTACAAGAAGATGTCTCTAGTGGACGTACATCTCGCGGACGATGGTGTGGTTCAGGCAGTCGGGACCGGCGACATCGTGATGTCCATGAAGACTCCACGGGGGACCAAGAAGGGTGTGCTCACGAATGTGTGGCACATTCCTAAGCTGTCACGCAACCTCTTCTCGGTTGGTCGCTTCACCAAGGATGTTGGTCCCGTGACGTTCGAGACGGATGGGTGTTTTGCGGAAGCAAAGGGTCTCAACTGGAAGCTCGGCGCGCGTGAAGGCAAAGGGCTGTTCAAGCTGTGCATGACACCAGTTGTGCCCGACGAGGCCAATGCGGCAAGCTCGAAGGATCGCAAAGGGGACACCACATCGTACCTCTGGCATCTTCGACTTGGTCACATTGGCCATGGCGGTCTAGACGCCATCGTCAAAAAGGACTACGGTGCAGGCATCAACATGACGTCGGTGAAACAGTGGGAGCTGTGCGACGGATGTGCACTCGGCAAGCAAACGCGAGTGAGCTACATGTCCAAGTCACCCAACCACGCCAAGAAACTGCTGGTGTAACGGGGTTACATGGTGTGGAACACACAGGGGTACGAAGTACCCGGAGAGTTAACAAACTCTCAGTACATAAGTTGGAGAGTTAACAAGGTCTCTCAGTACGTTGGCTGAAAGCCACACGTTATGCATTTGATTAGGTTTAACTATGCTAGATAGTTAAAGAGATACATTTACCCCTAGGCGGCTTGGCCGCAATAATAGTAAATAAATCACTCTGGTTGAAGCATAAAAGTTAAGGTATTACCTTGAGCCTGGTCTTGGGCTGTAAGTGTCCTTGGATAAGGAACCTTAGTATTAGTGACTCTTCGAGTCGAACGTCTTCCTCTGACGCTAAAGCTACGGCAGCCCCGCTGCACTTGGTAGCACTTGTAGTCAATCCCGCTCCTGAGTCGGTTGACTATATCCTCTGCGAGGATGGAACACCCCGTGTTCGCGAATTTGCCCCCGGCGCAGCAGGACGCGCTTACTAAGCTTATGTCCTTGCTTGGCCCGGAGGGCGTGGCTCATCTTGCATCGCAAGGTCCAGAGGCGGTCACTGCCAGGCTGGAATCGTTCTCCCGCTATGAGAACGCGCTCTTGGAGCATGTCCAAGAGAAGATGAGCGCCGCAACGGCGGCGGCGTCGATGACGCGTGAAGAGTCTATGAGACTGAAACCGCTCATGGTGAGCGTAAAAACCTTCGAGGGGAAGGATGGAGAGAATCTCCTTCTCTGGACCCGTGAGGTCGAGATGGCCATGGGATCGGCCCTGCTCCAGTCTGAGCATCAGCGCGTGGCGCTGGCTATCTCCAGGCTTGGAGGTCGCGCTCGCGAATGGGCACTAACGTGCGGCACGTCTGTTGACGCTGCATTTCCCACTTGGGATCAGCTGAAGCAACAGCTTTCGCGCGTGTTCGCGCCGCCTAATCAGGCGTACCGTATCCGGTCGAAGTTCCTTGCTACCCGCCAGGGTAAGAAGGAGTTATTGGACTATGTCCAAGAGTTGAGAACTCTTATCGCCGGAATGGCGGCGGACCCTCTTCCAGAACTGGTCAGCGTGACTGTGGTGTAGCGGGATCAGCAAAATCTGCGAGATTGCCAGATCCAACTTACCAACTGCGCCCAGACACCGACTAACGGAGGGGGTCCCCCGATGATCCGTGTTCTGCTGAACTTTCCTCACCTTGTGTACCCGTCGGTAGGGCGGGATCTTGCTCTCTCGGTAGCTTCCGAAGAGTTCAAGTGGTGAAGCTTGAGTGTCTTGGCGAGACGTGGGGATGGGGTGGAGCAGCAGTGGAAAATCTTCACTCTGCG
>NW_003303514.1:97949-99243 GCF_000142945.1 Phytophthora infestans T30-4 | reverse complement strand
GGATCTGCCACAAGTAAAAGAAAAAGCTCACTTAGGTTGTAGGATCTGCCCAATGTATTATCCAGTTATCACTCCCAACACTAGATTCGCAATTCCCAACCTTCTCGGAGCTCGTACGGCCAATGTAGTTCCGGTTCTTGAGGGCAGGAAGGCACTTGCGTGTCACTGTGCAAATTGGAGTCTTTATTTATTGAGTTACTCCCTAGGGACGAAGTATACACGAAACTTGTCCGGGCCAATGCTCATCTCCGCTACGAATGTTCTGCGAGGCCAAATCCAATCCCCGTCGAAACGCTATACGTAGTTGATCTCCACTTGATGATCCCGTTACGATTCCGTGGCCACTTGTTCTCTAGCTCGTGATCTTGATTACTCCATAATGAGACCTGATGCTTGGCGGGCGAAGTAGACGCTGTCCTTGTCCAGGGCCAATGTTCACTCCTGTTACGGCGATCGCCCGAGGCCAAATCCAACCCCCGAGACGACTACAGGTCACTTGCCCTCCACAGTGCAAATTGAGGACTTTATTTATTGAGTTACTCCCTAGGGACGAAGTATACACGAAACTTGTCCGGGCCAATGCTCATCTCCGCTACGAATGTTCTGCGAGGCCAAATCCAATCCCCGTCGAAACGCTATACGTAGTTGATCTCCACTTGATGATCCCGTTACGATTCCGTGGCCACTTGTTCTCTAGCTCGTGATCTTGATTACTCCATAATGAGACCTGATGCTTGGCGGGCGAAGTAGACGCTGTCCTTGTCCAGGGCCAATGTTCACTCCTGTTACGGCGATCGCCCGAGGCCAAATCCAACCCCCGAGACGACTACAGGTCACTTGCCCTCCACAGTGCAAATTGAGGACTGTATTGATATTTAAGCCTATACCTGCCTGGGTTTCTACCTTCTATGTCTTTCATCTGCTAAATCCCTTACCAGGCTCGGCTGCATGTCCCTTCTTCCCTTGACCCATCATCCCAGCTGTGTTATCTTCAGATCCACCGGATATATGACGTAATCATCATGGTCACCCTATTATGGGTACACTCATCCGGATCCAGGTCGCTTGGATCTACCTCACTGTAATGGTACACTCGCCGTGGATCCGAACTCTCCAATCATCCAACATCATCTTGCAATCGTCTGTGATCTCCGTTGTCCTACGAAAGTTCGAGATCCACTGTATCCCTCATCCCTATACCCTGGATCCAGGTCCCTCCAGGCGGGATCCTCCCTCCTTGGATACGAACTCAGGAGTATGGGATCCGGGGTACCTCGCGGTGGATCTTGACTCT
>NW_003303514.1:96142-97500 GCF_000142945.1 Phytophthora infestans T30-4 | reverse complement strand
CGGGTTGTAGAACAGGCTCTTTCCGATCAGGTGCAAAGGCTGACGATGTAGCTCCAGAGGTCTCAAGACGGGCGTGGCCGAGCTGCGTCTCTACACACTACCCAACTTCAGTCCTGCGGGCCCAAATCCATGGCAAGCGATGGAGATCCAGGGGTGGGAGCACCGTGCGGCCTCTCGGTCGCAGGACCTGCGACTCCTGTTGGCTGATCAGGCGGTCGAGATCCGCGACCTGACCGGACGGCTGGATCGCGCCTCCCGTCAACGAGACGTTATGCGAGATGACAACGACCATCTCCTTAGGGAGATGGCACTCGCCGGATCTGAGATCCACCAACTCCAATCACGGATCCACGACCTCGAGCGGGATCTGGAGGATTCCCAGACTGCTAGGGCAGCTGCGGATGTGAGCTTGGACCGCCTCCGTGACGAGTTGCGTTTGACCCAGGAGGAGGTGGTGACCAACGACTATGTGGGATCCGCCCATGACGGATCCGCCTTAGGGTCGGCGCGTGGAGGGTCCCCCGCGCCAAATCCACCTCCCTCGTCGCCGGATGTGGCCCTGGCTCAACTCTCTGAGGAGTTGCAAGACACCAAGGAGTCGCTCGAGAGGGCGTCTGCCGGACGAGATTACGCGCTCGAAGAATTCGTGCGTATGACTCGATTGCGGGATGCGATCCAAACGAAACTGGCAGACAGCGAGCTCCAGCGGGACAAGGCGACTACCGAGTGGGCGGATGCCGAGCGTGCGCTAACGGAGCTGGAATCCAAGCTTCGCCGCATGAGTACGTGGATCCTCTTTTAGTCCTTGCTAGTAACTCCATATTCACTTGTTATTGTCAATCTAGGTGACAAATTGAAGAAAGCAGACGCGACCACCGCAAAACTCCAGGATCAACTTTCCGCAGCCCAAACTCAGCAGCAACAGCTGATCCTGGAGCGCGATCGCGGCCTGTCGGAGCGCGATTTGGCACGTCGACGACTGGCGCTGGTGACAGCTGCCGTCTCGGATCCACTCCCTCCCTTGTCGGGGCCCTCTCAGGCTGCTAGCGTTTCTGCTCCTCTTCCGTCGGTAAGCGGGGCGGATTCGTCGACTGCGAAACGCCCGCGTAGTACATCTCCCGCTCCTAGCACCGGATCCTCCCGTCCCCATAAGCAGGCCCGAGCTTCCCCGAAGGCCAAGCCCAAAACGAATCCGGTTTCTAAATCTGTTCCGCAAGCGGGATCCACTTCTGTGTCCAAGGCAGGATCTACACCCGCGCCCAAGACTTCCGTTTCTCCCTCGAAGTCAGGTGCCGGATCCAAGTCTGGATCCACCGCTAGATCCAAGTCTACCTCGGCGTTTAAGACTGGACCCGTTG
>NW_003303514.1:76562-77454 GCF_000142945.1 Phytophthora infestans T30-4 | reverse complement strand
ACTCATGGACTGCCAACATCCCTTGGGGACAGGCAAACTCGCCAATGGCGCTGCCGTGCTCGGCGCGGACTTCGTCCGTTGACACGTCTCACACGTGCGTACATAGGTGCCAACCCACTTATACATCTTGGGCCACCAGTACATCGAGCTCACCGAGCCATAGGTCTTCTCCCGACCTAAGTGCCCGCCCACGGGCGTATCATGAACCTCATAGAGGATTCGATACTTTAGATCCTCATCATGAGGAACGACTACACGAGGGTTATCCTCAGAGTCGGTGCTGTAGTACAGCAGGCCGCCATCGAGCGAGTATCGATGCAGCCTCGCGCGTAAGCGCCCAGACAATTCCTTGTCAGAGTCTTTAAACTCTTCGCTCCCAAGAGCCCGTAGCAGCGCTACGCACATGTCGTCTTGTGCATACGCTCCGCGTATCAAGTCAGGCACTGACGACATCACTGTCGTGACATGAGCTAACTCGTAGTCCGGCCTGCGCGAGAGCGCATCGGCCACTACATTAAGCCGCCCCGGCTTGTACTTCACCTCGAAGTTATACTCGGCAAAGAAGGAAAGCCATCTTGCCATTCTCTGAGAGAGATGAGGCGACTGTGTCGCAGTGCGTAACGACGCATGATCAGTAAAGATCACAAAAGGCTTAGAGCCTAGCAGGTGTACCCTGAATTTGACTAGAGCATACTTCATTGCAAGTAGCTCTTTGTCATGAACTGGATAGTTCTTCTCTGCAGCTTTGAGCTGGCGAGACTCAAACGCGATCACGCGTTCACGCCCTTCGGCGTCTGCTTGTAGTAAAGCAACAACCCGATTGCAAATTCGGAGCCGTCGCAGACGACCGCTAAACGGGACTATCCGGGTCCGGTAGCGCAAGGATCGAAGC
>NW_003303514.1:49756-71776 GCF_000142945.1 Phytophthora infestans T30-4 | reverse complement strand
GAAGAAGTCGTTCTCTCTCACGCTATGAGACTTCGGAGGTCCTGTCAGCCCACCCGCGATCGGTCTGGGATTACTTAAAGAACTACAAAGTTGGACGGGGTCCACACAGCCCCCTCTCGCTAGAAGGAAATTTATCTCCCGAGAGCATACAAACTCTCAGTGACCGCCAGTTCACAGGTTCCCTCCTTAATTAAGAGAGAGCGAAGTGACCTAAATAAGGTAGATTGTAAACTGAGTATATTTTATAGGTAGGTTAAGTTTGAGGTTAATACAAACTATCAGTTACCTATAGTAATGCAATGTCATTTAACCAATGGTTGGTTTTGAATGACCTTGGTACCTTGTACCAAATATCCCGGAGTATGACATGTCATACTCCTGAAGTGTGAAGTGTCACACTTCATGTAACCAGGGTACACTTAGTGCTACGTACCCCGTTACATCAAGCGTGGTGAAGTCAAGCTCGAGTATTGCGAGACTTCTGTGATGCTGGCTGACATCATGACGAAGGCGCTCCCAGGGCCTCGTCACATGGACCTAGCAGCGGCTCTCGGTATCCACGCGTGTTCGCATTGAGGGGGCGTATTGAGGGTTGCTGGTCTTGGTACTGTGTACCAGTTGTACCCATTAACCGGTCAACCTGAACCGGTCCAATACGATCCCGCTGTGATTATGGTACGTTGTTTATGCCACCAATGATTGGACGAGTAGAATAATTGGATGACCTAGGTAGTGAGGACAGTGTAAGCCCCGATAAATCAATCACTTTCGAATCTTCCTTCTTCCGCTCAAGTGCCTTCACTCCGGTCTCCGCACCAAGTGCAGAAGTCACTCCGTTCAGTCCCAAGCTTCGTTCCAACACCTCTACACCGTTAACAGGGTCCAGTCTCATTGGCAGCTGCTAATATCTCGCACAGTAGGCGATGAATCCACTTGCCTTCTTGAATTGCCAGACTTAGCGCGATGTACTCCGCTTCGCTCGTAGACAGCGAAACACTTGACTGCTTCTTGCTGCCCCAGCTCACTGGCGCACCCATCAGCATGAACGTGTAGCCGGAAGTCGACTTGCGGTCCGCGAGGTCACCAGCCCAGTCTGCGTCAGAGTATCCGCGAAAGTCGATGTTGTTACCCGGTTTGTAGCAGATTCCATGCGTCTTGGTGCCTTGCAGGTAGCGAAAGATGCGCTTGACCGCAACCCAGTGTTCTTCTTGGGGATTCTCCATGAAGCGCGACACATAGCCCACCGCGTACGCAATATCTGGACGCGTCGCGGTCATCAGGTGCATTAGTGCACCAACAGCTTCGCGAAACGGAGCTTGTACCTTGGTCGCCGCGTCGCTTGGAACCAGTCGAGTGCTTATATCCACCGGACTTACCACAGCCTTGCACTCGTCCATACCAAAGCGCTTCAGGATGTCATCCACATAACGCCGTTGGCCCATCGTCACGCTGCCGTCCGGACCGTCTACCAATTCGATCCCAAGGACGAACACACACTTGCCGCTGTCAGTCATTTCGAAGCGTGTCTTGAGGTCGTCCTTCGTGCGTGAAATCAGCTCGGGTGAGCTTCCGGTGACCAGGACATCGTCGACGTAGACCAGTATGAGTACACAGTGGCCATCAACAACTTTGATGTAGAGGCACGGGTCAAAGGCCGAAGCTTGAAAGCCGATAGAGCATACGAACTCGTCGAAAGTCTCGTTCCACACGCGCGAAGCTTGTTTTAGACCGTAAATGGCCTTCACCAATTCCAGGCAGTCGAAGTCACCGTCGAGCTCGACACCTTCGGGAACCACGCAAAACACGATCTCCCTCATCACGCCGTACAGGAATACCGTAACCACGTCTAGTTGGTCTAGCGGCCAGCCAAAGTACTTGGCCAAAGCGATCACCATGCGCAACGTCACGTACTTGACAACCGGCGAGAACGTCTCAGTGTAGTCGATGCCGTACTTTTGCTTGAAGCCCTTGGCCACGAGGCGTGCCTTGTACTTCTCGATCGATCCGTCCGCTTTGCGCTTGATCTTGAACACCCACTTGGTACCAATAGCGCGTTGTCCGCTCGGCAACTTAGCAGCACGAAACACTCCTCGAAGTCGCATCGACTTGAGCTCAGCACGAATTGCTTTGCGCCAGTGCACTTGGTCGGGGCCGTTCACCGCCTCTTGGAAAGTCGCTGGCTCCGATAAGTCCACCGCAGCTTCGACTGCGTTGGCACTTGCACGCCAAAACACGGGGGGAGTCGATTCTTCATCTTGATCTCCAGCCTTTTCTTCTTCGTTTACGTCTGCTCGACGTGAAGACGAATTGGTCGGCGCACTTGCTTCTTCCAGTCCGGGTCGATGACGCGTAGCTCGCGGTCTTGTGGTAGATTCATCTTCGTCACTCGGGCGGCTCTTGCGCTTTCCCGCCTGCCTGTGCTCCGTCTGACGCGAACCGTCATTGTCGATGTCGAGAGATTCGAAGTCCAGGTCGTCAACGTCTTCATCGGAAATTGGCTCTGAAAGTCCAAAGGTCGATTCATCGAAGTTGACATCGCGACTGATAACCACCTGCCCCGCCTCGATGTCATAAAGTCGATACGCCTTGGATACTTCTTCGTAGCCCAGGAACAATCCGGCGCGAGCCTTTGGATCCCACTTGAGCCGTTTCTCCTTCGGAGTTAAGATGAAAGCTCGACAGCCGAAGACGCGCATGTGTTTCACACTCGGCGCGGACTTGTACACAATCTCGAACGGAGTCTTGCACTCGATATTTGGTGACGGCAGGCGGTTCTTCACGTAGATGGCCGTCATCGCCGCTTCACCTCAGAAACACTTGTCCAGCTTGGCATGGTGCAGCATGCTGCGGCCGATCGTGACGATGGTGCGGATGGCCCGCCCTGCCGTGCCGTTAGTCTGGTGCGCGTACGGAACCGTGGTTTGTTGCTCGATGCCCTCGTCTTCGTAGAAATCTTTAAGCGAGTTAGTCGCAAACTCCCGAGCTCCGTCGTGTCGCACGAACTTGACCTTCTTGCCAAACTGCTTCTGCACCTTCGTGATGTACGTCTTGATGCAGTCTTCGCTTTCTGATTTGGCACGCAGGCAGAAGCCCTTCATGCATCCGCTGGCTTCGTCCACGATCAGTAGCAAATATTTGCTGCCACCAAGCGAGGACTTCTCCATGGGTCCGCAAATGTCGAAGTGAAGCAACTCGAAAGTGTCGTAGCGACGCTTGTCACGGTTGGTAGGGAATGGTTTTTGGACCATCTTGCCTTGCTGGCAGCCGCGACACAGACTTGGTCCGCTAGGCTTGAAAGGTGCTTTCGCGTCCTTGATCATCTTGTTGTCGACCATCTTGCGAAGCACCTCGACTGAAGCGTGACCCATACGCGCATGCAGGTCGACCGTCCTTCCAGTTGTCGCCGCATTTGCTGATCGAAGAGGCGTGCGAAGCCAGTAGAGTCCATCTACGAGATCCGCCGATGCCACCACTTGATTCGAGTCCTTGCGTGAGATGTGCATCTCAGTGCCATCGAACACCACTTGGAACTTTCCGTTCTTGTTGATCTGCGGTACTGAAAGCAGATTCTTGCTCATGTTAGGCACATAGAGCGCGTTCTTGATCTCGATCTCGCGCTCGGTGCCGTTGGGCAGGACCACTCTTTCCACGATGGTCCCCACACCATTGATAGCCGCCTTGTTCCCGTCGGCCACCGAAAGTTCGCCTTCATTGCGCTCGATGAGATTGGCGAACTTGGACTTGTCGTTACAGATGTGGTGTGTGGCACCACTGTCGACCGCCCACATTCCAGACACATTCTTGTTCGTCGATACTCCACATTCCAGGGAAACCGCGAACGCTACTCGATCGTAGTCGTAGTCGTCGTCGCCGTCATTTTGCCACTGGATGTTGTTAGCTCCGCGTCCACGGCCGTTGCCGCCGCGTCGAGCATCTCGACCCTCATCCTTCTGCTTGGTCCAGCACTTGTCAATCATGTGCCCCAATTTCCCGCAGTACGTGCATTGGCGAGACTCTCGGTCGGTGTTGAACGCCTTGGCCGCGTTTTCAGTTTTCACCGTCGCCGTCTTCTCACCTTGTCGCTTGATGTGCTCGTTTGTGAGCACTTTCACAACGTCTTGCGACCGCAGCTCTGCGTTGCTCATCTCCAGATTGAGCACGACGTTCTCGTAGCTCTTGGGGAGACTTCGCAGTAAGCAGATCGCCACGTCCTCGTCCTCCATCTTGGCGCCGATGCTGCTGAGCTTGGCGCTGATGTTGAGGACCTCATTGCAATGATGCAAGACATTGCCGCCTTCCGACATCTCCATGCTGAAGAGTTGGCGCTTCAGGTAGATGCGACCAGCCTTCTGCGACCCACCATACAGCGTCTTCAAGCGCGTCCACGCGCCCCACGCTTCCTCGCAGTCATCAACCACGTGATGGTAGTCCGCGTTCATGTGGAGCAACATCAGTCCGAACGCAATGTTGCTCGCCTTGACGTAGTCGTCCTTGGTCCGGATGTCCGTGAAGCTCGGCGTCGTTTCCCGGTTCACTACGTGCCATACCGACTTGGTTAGAAACACGCCACGCATGTAGCGGTTCCACGTCGCGTAGTTGTCACCGTTGAACTTGTCGATGGTGACCTTGGTCGAGGCGTCATGGGCAGAGGACATGGTGCTTGGGCTCATAACCTGCTAATGGTGTAGAGGTGTTGGAACGAAGCTTGGGACTGAACAGAGTGACTTCTGCACTTGGTGCGGAGACCGGAGTGAAGGCACTTGAGCGGAAGAAGGAAGATTCGAAAGTGATTGATTTATCGGGGCTTACACTGTCCTCACTACCTAGGTCATCCAATCATTCTACTCGTCCAATCATTGGTGGCATAAACAACGTACCATAATCACAGCGGGATCGTATTGGACCGGTTCAGGTTGACCGGTTAATGGGTACAGCTGGTACACAGTACCAAGACCAGCAACCCTCAATAAGCATTGCGATAAGGCACCTTGGCCATGGTCTCTTCATGGTTGCATCCTCCTTCGCACATGGCCTTGGTCAACTTGAGTCCTGGGTCTTGAGGGGTCTTGACAGGGTTGCTGTTCTCCATGCCAAACTTCTCCAGGATGTCCTTCGCAAACTTGGTCTGACGCACCGACACTTTTCCTGTAGCCGCATCTTGATCGATCTCCATACCGAGGAAGTACTTGAGACGACCCAAGTCCGTCATGTCGAAGCGTTCACTCAAAGCCTTCTTCGTCGACTTGAGAAGCTCGTCGTTGTTACTGGCGAGGACCAGATCATCGACGTAGAGAGCCACGAAGATCATGTCTTGGTCATCCCACCTGACGTAGATGCAGTGATCGGCTTCACACTTCTTGAACCCCAGCTCCAGCATGAACTTGTCAATGGTCTGGTTCCACATTCGTGGCGACTGCTTAAGACCGTAGAGCGAGCGCTTGAGATGGCAGACATGGTCAGGATGTTCTTCATCCGTGTAACCATCCGGTTGCACCATGTAGATATCTTCGTCAAGCAGCCCGTTTAGGAACGCCGTCTTGACATCCATCTGGTGCACCGTCAGATTGTACTTGGCCGCCAGACTGAGCAGGATCCTGATCGACGTGAACTTGGCGACTGGCGCGAAGGTTTCTTCGTAGTCAATGCCGTACTTCTGCGAAAATCCCTTGGCCACGAGTCGTGCCTTGAACCGCTCGATCTCTCCCGCTTGGTTCTCCTTGATGCGAAACACCCAACGACAACCGATTGCCTTTCGACCTTGGGGCAATGGCACCAACGACCATGTCTTGTTCTTGCGAAGAGAGTCGACTTCTGAGTTGCACGCTTCCTTCCACTTGGCCGCGTTGCTGGATTCCATCGCCGACTTGAACGTAGTCGGCATTTCTCCCACTGAATCCACAACGTAGGCCGCTTCGAAATCTTCTTCTCGACCACTTGCGACCGCTGACATCTCCTCCAGCGTCTGCGGCCGACTCTGTCGCTTGCTCCGCGGGATCTCTACCGCTTCCTCCAACGACTGCGTCCGCTGGTGTCGCTTGCTGCCGGACTCAATTTCTTGACGCGGCGCAGTGTCTCCCATCGTCTCATCCTCGGACGATGCTTCTTGATTCGTCACTTCTTCTTCTTGAAGCTCCACGATGTCATCTTCAACGTGGCTGCGTCTCCCTCCGTCGAAGACGTCTTCCATGAACTGCGCATCGCGGCTTACTAGCACACGACCGCTCTTGATCTCTTCGAAACGATACGCTTTCTCGTGTTCCGAGTACCCCCGAAACCGACACTTCACTGCTCGAGCGTCCAACTTGGTGCGTTTCTGCTTCGGAACCGTCACATACGCATGGCAACCGAACACCTTCAGGTTCGCCAGCAGTGGTTTCTTACCGGTCCATACTTGGTGCGGTGACTTGTCATGGCTGATGGCACGTGTGGGACACCGGTTACGTAGAAACGCAGCGGTCATTACCGCTTCACCCCAATACGACTTGGCCAAACCAGCATGCTCCAACATGCAGCGCGCACATTCCACCAGCGTCCGGTTCATCCGCTCGGCGACACCGTTTAGTTGAGGCGTGTACGGAGGCGTAAACTTCTGCACGATACCACGACGCTTGCAGAACTTAGCCATCTCGCCCGACGTGTATTCGCCACCGCTGTCACTACGAAGCGTCTTGACGACTTTGCCGGTCTGTGTTTCCGCAAATGCGACAAACTCAGCAAACTTGTCGGCCACTTCTGACTTGTTCCGGAGCAAATACACCACACAGAAGTGCGAGTACTCGTCGATGAACGTGACAAAGTAGCGTTTGCCACTGAATGTCGACGTCTGCATGGGACCACACACATCACTGTGAACGATTTCCAGCAGTTTCTTGGCGTGGTTGGGTGACTTAAACATGTAGCTCACTCGCGTTTGCTTGCCGAGTGCACATCCGTCGCACAGCTCCCACTGTTTCACCGACGTCATGTTGATGCCTGCACCGTAGTCCTTTTTGACGATGGCGTCTAGACCGCCATGGCCAATGTGACCAAGTCGAAGATGCCAGAGGTACGATGTGGTGTCCCCTTTGCGATCCTTCGAGCTTGCCGCATTGGCCTCGTCGGGCACAACTGGTGTCATGCACAGCTTGAACAGCCCTTAGCCTTCACGCGCGCCGAGCTTCCAGTTGAGACCCTTTGCTTCCGCAAAACACCCATCCGTCTCGAACGTCACGGGACCAACAGCCTTGGTGAAGCGACTAACCGAGAAGAGGTTGCGTGACAGCTTAGGAATGTGCCACACATTCGTGAGCACACCCTTCTTGGTCCCCCGTGGAGTCTTCATGGACATCACGATGTCGCCGGTCCCGACTGCCTGAACCACACCATCGTCCGCGAGATGTACGTCCACCGGAGACATCTTCTTGTAGTTCTTCATGTACTCCTTCGAGTACGTCATGTGCTGCGTCGCACCCGAGTCGACCAGCCACTTGTCACTTGACTTGGTGGTCTTGCTCCCACCACCACCCAAGAAGAGAAACTCGCCCGATTCTTCTTCATCGCGCGCGACGTTTGCTCGTTGCGGCCTCTGTCGTTCCGCATTTTCACGAATCCTCACCTGACACTTGGCGATCCAATGTCCTTGTTCGCCGCAGTAGTGACACGCGCTTGTCTTTGGCGCCTGTCGTCCCTTACGCTTCCCGTTATCACTCGTCATGAACGCTTGACCGTGCGCGGCGCCGTCCGCACCGCCACCTTGCTCTTTGCGCTGCATGTCCTCATGCAGCAGCCGAGCCGTCACTAGTTCCCACGACAGTGAGTCAGCTCTCGACTCCAACGCCGTGATGAGGAACTGGTACGACTCGCTTAGACTTGCCAGAAGCGTGATCACCAAGTCGTCCTCGCTGACCGGAGCGCCCACTGCGTCGAGCTGCTCCGCCAGCGTCTTGATCTTGTTGATGTGCTCCAGCACATCATCACCTTCTTCCATCATCGTGGTGAAGAAACGTCGACGAAGGAAGAGCTTGTTCGCCAAACTCTTCTTCTCGAAGTGTCCTTCCAGCCTTGACCAGGCATCATGCGCACCATTCGCCGACCGAACCAACGGCAGCTGCGAATCCTCCATCGCGAGACAGATAATCGCCAGCGCCTTGCGCGACTTCCGCTTGAACGTCGCTGGGTCCAACGCGGTAGCGCAGTGCTCCATCTTCAGTTCGCCACTGACGACTTCCCACAGGTCGCGCTCTTCCAGCACCATCTGCATCTTGAACTTCCACGTGTGAAAGTTGGTTCCGTCGAACTTGTTGATGCGGGCGGTCGTTGAAGTGGCGTCCATGGCGTAGGCGTAGTCTTGGGCAGAGTCTGCGGGGCTTGGGCTCATAACCAAAAGGAAGGTCGTTTGTGCACTAGATGATAAAATGCAAAGTGATTGATTTATTGGAGCTTACTCTGTCTTACGCCCTAGTCTGCATCCAATCATTTGGTGCATCCAATCATGGACTCGTCCAATCATCCTGTTCGTCCAATCATCTGCTTGCGCATACATCCGTTTGCGCAATTGACTTACCGTAAACATCGCGGGGTCCTTGTAAACCGGTTTTACTGGTATGCCGAAGCTGGACGAGACGCCTTCTTGACAACATTTATGACATCGAGGCGGGGCGGGTGGTTATCAGTCGCGATGTCAACTTCGATGAATCGACCTTTGGACTTTCAGAGCCAATTTCCGATGAAGACGTCGACGACCTGGACTTCGAATCTCTCGAATGACGGTTCGCGTCAGACGGAGCACAGGCAGGCGGGAAAGCGCAAGAGCCGCCCGAGTGACGAAGATGAATCTACCACAAGACCGCGAGCTACGCGTCATCGACCCGGACTGGAAGAAGCAAGTGCGCCGACCAATTCGTCTTCACGTCGAGCAGACGTAAACGAAGAAGAAAAAACTGGAGATCAAGATGAAGAATCGACTCCCCCCGTGTTTTGGCGTGCAAGTGCCAACGCAGTCGAAGCTGCGGTGGACTTATCGAAGCCAGCGACTTTCCAAGAGGCGGTGAACGGCCCCGACCAAGTGCACTGGCGCAAAGCAATTCGTGCTGAGCTCAAGTCGATGCGACTTCGAGGAGTGTTCCGTGCTGCTAAGTTGCCGAACGGACAACGCGCTATTGGTACCAAGTGGGTGTTCAAGATCAAGCGCAAAGCGGACGGATCGATCGAGAAGTACAAGGCACGCCTCGTGGCCAAGGGCTTCAAGCAAAAGTACGGCATCGACTACACTGAGACGTTCTCGCCGGTTGTCAAGTACGTGACGTTGCGCATGGTGATCGCTTTGGCCAAGTACTTTGGCTGGCCGCTAGACCAACTAGACGTGGTTACGGTATTCCTGTACGGCGTGATGAGGGAGATCGTGTTTTGCGTGGTTCCCGAAGGTGTCGAGCTCGACGGTGACTTCGCGCGACTGCCTGGAATTGGTGAAGGCCATTTACGGTCTAAAACAAGCTTCGCGCGTGTGGAACGAGACTTTCGACGAGTTCGTATGCTCTATCGGCTTTCAAGTTTCGGCCTTTGACCCGTGCCTCTACATCAAAGTTGTTGATGGCCACTGTGTACTCATACTGGTCTACGTCGACGATGTCCTGGTCACCGGAAGCTCACCCGAGCTGATCTCACGCACGAAGGACGACCTCAAGACACGCTTCGAAATGACTGACAGCGGCAAGTGTGTGTTCGTCCTTGGGATCGAATTGGTAGACGGTCCGGACGGCAGCGTGACGATGAGCCAACGGCGTTATGTGGATGACATCCTGAAGTGCTTTGGTATGGACGAGTGCAAGGCTGTGGTGAGTCCGGTGGATATAAGCACTCGACTGGTTCCAAGCGACGCGGCGACCAAGGTACAAGCTCCGTTTCGCGAAGCTGTTGGTGCACTAATGCACCTGATGACCGCGACGCGTCCAGATATCGCGTACGCGGTGGCTATGTGTCGCGCTTCATGGAGAATCCCCAAGAAGAACACTGGGTTGCGGTCAAGCGCATCTTTCGCTACCTGCAAGGCACCAAGACGCATGGAATCTGCTACAAGCCGGGTAACAACATCGACTTTCGCGGATACTCTGACGCAGACTGGGCTGGTGACCTCGCGGACCGCAAGTCGACTTCCGGCTACACGTTCATGCTGATGGGTGCGCCAGTGAGCGGGGGCAGCAAGAAGCAGTCAAGTGTCTCGCTGTCTACGAGCGAAGCGGAGTACATTGCGCTCAGTCTGGCAATTCAAGAAGACAAGTGGATTCATCGCCTGCTGTGCGAGATCTTAGCAGCTGCCAATGAGACTGGACCCGACCTCAAGATCCAAGAAGACAACCAGTCGTGCATCTAGATGACAAAGAGTCCTGTGAACCACGGCCGCGCCAAGCACATCGACATCAAGTACCACCACATCCGCGATGAAGTCAAGCGTGGTGAAGTCAAGCTCGAGTATTGCGAGACTTCTGTGATGCTGGCTGACATCATGACGAAGGCGCTCCCAGGGCCTCGTCACATGGACCTAGCAGCTGCTCTCGGTATTCACGCGTGTTCGCATTGAGGGGGCGTATTGAGGGTTGCTGGTCTTGGTACTGTGTACCAGTTGTACCCATTAACCGGTCAACCTGAACCGGTCCAATACGATCCCGCTGTGATTATAGTACGTTGTTGATGCCACCAATGATTGGACGAGTAGAATGATTGGACGAGTACAGAATGATTGGATGAGTAGAATGATTGGATGACCTAGGTAGTGAGGGCAGTGTAAGCCCCGATAAATCAATCACTTTCGAATCTTCCTTCTTCCGCTCAAGTGCCTTCACTCCGGTCTCCGCACTAAGTGCAGAAGTCACTCCGTTCAGTCCCAAGCTTCGTTCCAGCACCTCTACACCGTTAACATCCGCAGCTGCCCCAGCAGTCTGGGAATCCTCCAGATCCCGCTCGAGGTCGTGGATCCGGGATTGGAGCTGGTGGATCTCAGATCCAGCGAGCGCCATCTCCCTAAGGAGATGGTCGTTGTCATCCCGCATGACATCTCGCTGACGGGAGGCGCGATCCAGCCTTCCGGTCAGGTCGCGGATCTCGACCGCCTGATCAGCCAACAAGAGTAGCAGGTCCTGCGACCGAGAGGCCGCACGGTGCTCCCACCCCTGGATCTCCATAGCCTGGTCATGGACCTGGGCTCGCAAGGTCTGAAGTTGGGTAGTGTGCAGAGACGCAGCTTGGTCTTGGGCATCTTGAGCCGTCTGGAGCTCCGCCGTCAGGGTTTGCACCTGATTGGAAAGAGCCTGGGCTAGAACCCGCAGATCGGTGGGCGACATGGAAGACGGACTGACCGGAGGTGTGGTGGATGGGGCCTTGCCCGACGATTTGCCGGTACGCTTGGCGGGGAACATGTGTCACGAAGGGGGGAAAGCGGTTGTGGATGCTGGTAATGCACGCCGTGAACGCTGTTTTGCAGCGCCGACAACGTACAGGAGGCGATTGTGGTGAAGTGCTTTCTCAGAAATAAGAGAATGGGCCTGAGGCGGGGTCACTATCCCGAATCAGTGACAATTTCAAGTGATTAGAGAGGATTTGGGTTGGTGGCACGGATGCAAGTTGCCGGTGGTGGATTAGCCATGACGAGCAGCACCCCGTATGAAATGACGATGGATCTGGTTTGAGCGATGTACGAGAAGGCAAGATCCACCAAGGCTTATCTCGGATCCACCCTTACCTGGATTCACTTAGGTGGATATGGGATATACTATGTACCAGTGGATCGAGTGTGGATCCTATGAAGGAATGGTGGTAGGTGCCATCCGAAGGTGGATCTAGTAGCCACGGCTAACGAGAAGTCAGGATCCACCGCGAGGTACCCCGGATCCCATACTTCCGAGTTCGGGTCCAAGGAGGGAGGATCCCGCATAGGACCTGGATCCATGGTACAGGGATGAGGGATGCAGTGGATCTGGAACTTTCGTGGGACAATGGAGATCACAGACGGTTGCAAGACGATGTTGGATGATTGGAGAGCTCGGATCCATGACGAGTGTACACTTACAGTGAAGTGGATCCAAGCGACCTGGATCCGGATGAGTGTACCCATAATAGGGTGACCATGATGATTACGTCATGGATCCGGTGGATCTGAAGATAATACAGCTGGGATGATGGGTCAAGGGAAGAAGGGACATGCAGCCGAGCCTGGTAAGGGATTTAGCAGATGAAAGACATAGAAGGCAGAAATCCAGGCAGGTATAGGCTTAAATATCAATACAGTCCTCAATTTGCACAGTAACACGCAAGTGCCTTCCTGCCCTCAAGAACCGGAACTACATTGGCCGTACGAGCTCCGTGAAGGTTAGGAATTGCGAATCTAGTGTTGGTAGCGATAACTGGATAATACATTGGCCAGATCCTACAACCTAGTGAGCTTTCCTATCCACGTGCAGATCCGACAGGTTAACCGAATTTACTACTTGGTCGGCTACACCCTAGAAGTTCTCAACTCTCAAGATCCCGTCACAGGAGGCGGCAAGTACGACACAAAGGAACTACAAAGGCAAGGGAACACACCCGCAAGGCAACCCTACGGCCAGATCCACGATCTAGGCCCCGGATCCATAAGCTCGAATATTCGCTTAGGATTCGGAGCCATCCACGGACGCAGAGTGAAGATTTTCCACTGCTGCTCCACCCCATCCCCACGTCTCGCCAAGACACTCAAGCTTCACCACTTGAACTCTCCGGAAGTTACCGAGAGAGCAAGATCCCGCCCTACCGACGGGTACACAAGGTGAGGAAAGTTCAGCAGAACACAGATCATCGGGGGACCCCCTCCGTTAGTCGGTGTCTGGGCGCAGTTGGTAAGTTGGATCCAGCAATCTCGCAGATTTTGCTGATCCCGCTACACCACACAGCGCCGCACTGTAGACCGCGAAGTCTTGAATAAAGCGGCTGTAGTAGTTAACCGCTCCAAGAAACGACTGCATGCCCTTCTTACTCGTTGGAAACGAAAGCTCGGTGATGGCCGCAAGCTTCTTGGGGTCAGCTCTGATACCTTCTGGCGAAATTTTATGCGACAGAAAGTCCACCTTGGGTTGGCAGAAGATGCTCTTGGTGAAGCTAATGCTGATCCGACACTGTGCAAATCTTGCCAGCAATCGGTCCAGCGTCGTCAGGCAGCAGTCGAAATCCTCGCCACCCAAGCAAATATCATCCACAAACGATCGTCGATCAAACACAGGTACCAGCGATGATTCGTCTGGCTCCCCGTTCGTTAACATGTCAGCGACGGGGCTGTTGACGAGTTGTAGTACAGGGTCGGCCTCCACCGGTGCTTCGCGGTCTGCCGCGAACTTCGTTTGTAACGAACCCTCAGTGCTTGGCCCACGACGTTCCTTGGCCTGTTCTTTAGCTAAACGCATCTTCTACGAGTATTCAAACCAACCCCCTTTAGGTTGAACGAACCCCCAGAGTGCGTTGTCAATCATACGTTGGTAGATCATCGGCGCGTTCTTTAACCCGAAGGGCATGCGTAACCACTCGAAATGTCCGAGTGCGCAGACAAACGCCGACACTTTACGTGCTCGCAAGGTCATCATGACCGCCCAGAAGCCGCTTGCAGCATCCAGCGAGCAGACCCATAGGTAGCACTCGAGATCGGTCAGCAGATCGTCGACTAGCGGCATTGCATACTCCATGATTGCGGTGATAGCATTCACCATCTTGTAATCAATGCAGAGCCGGATGTCCAGCCCGTTCCTTTTCATCACAATCACGATTGGCGATGCCCATGGACTGTCTGAATAGACGATCAGTCCTGCTCGCAGTAGAGCGCGCAGCAGCTCGTACAGATTGCCGAGGAATCGTAACGGCACGCGTCGGGCACGCTGTTTAATTGGGGCGTGCCCCTGCGTGTCGATATCGCAGACTGCGCCGTAGGCAGGCGGCGGCAGTGCGTTACCACTAGCAATCAGGATGTGCTCGTGGTTCTTCAGCGTCGCGACCAGACGTTCCCTGCGATCGGTCGACAGCTGGGGGTCAGCAACATTGGGCGCATTGTAGTCTATAGTCGTGTTGATTTCTTCGGTCAGGTCCGGCAGGAATGCCAACTCCTTCGCGTAGTCTTCTAGGCCAATGTTGTTAGCTGGGTGTTCGTAGAAGTCATTCCTTGCGTTCTCCGTTGCTTCAGTTCCTCCGGTTGTTAATACTCGTGCAACCGAGACGTACGTCTCGTCCAAAAAAAAGTCGCTACGGACCCTTCTCTTGACTCAAAATCGACATCCTCCTTGAGTTCAACATTCGGTACCGGGTCCATCTCCTTCCCATCCTGGCTTCCCATCTCTGGTTCACCTGCCGAGTCTTCGTTCGCAATATTGAATGCGCGGGCGACCGACATGTTGGGCTGTTTACCTTTGTTCGGTATTTCGGACGGCCGTTGTCTTGACAGTTCGGCATTCGCACCAATCTCGCAATGAGCACTCGGTGCCGTATTCACCACCTTCGGCGCGATGCCTGCATCCTCTGGATCAACCACCGATGTCTCGTTCGCAGATTTGGCTGCACACAAGGCCGGGACAACTTCGTCAAAACTGGTGACTCCATTTAATCAAGTGCTGTTACTTGTTGCTTCCGTGGTCACCCCAGACTTGAAACGAACACTCGTTGGCGTATGTACAACGTTTACTGGACTCAGTAGCTCGTGTGTACGCGCTACCGAGGCTTCGTTTGCAATATTGTCCCCGCCATAAGCTGTCGTGCAAGTGTCCAAACGTTCTTCGGAATAATGCTCCTCGACCGAGTCCCCGGCTGTCACCCCAGACGCCAGACAGGCCCTCACTCGTTCACGTTCCTCCATGATCAATGCCCAGCGCTCTGCACAGGTCAGACGATCACTAGAGTCCATTAGCGAGTCTTCAAGAGGCCATGGTAGCATCCCACTGGGTTCTGGATAGCCCGGTCGCTCGACTGCCGAAGGCTGAGTTGCAAGCCATTGCTCGTAGATTTCACATTCACGCTGAAACAACTCACGGTCTCTGCAACCTTCGTAAGCTAGCACCTGCCAGTCTTAGTACTTCTTGGAATCCAGACGCACATAGCCGTCACCTCGCGGCAAATCCCCATCTGGAATCCACATCGCGATCGAGTCGTGCGCTGGTAGGTACACTGTTTGGTCGGACACATTGGTCGAATGCTCTGAAGCCGTCCACGTCGAAACCTCGCCACTGACGGGATTAGCTTGTTCGTTCGACGGACCCACAGTACATGTTCCTCAAGCCCGACTTGACGCTTCGCTAGTCGATATTCTCGCCACTCGTGCGCTTGAATGTCCAAACGCTCAGGTGGCCCGGCGTTAACATAGGAGCCTTATTCTTCGCTGTCGATCATGTTCTTGGTCTTGATCAGTGGGATTTGAACTTCGTGCGGTAATTGCGCCGCGCCGTGAAACAGGTCCAACCGGATCCCAGCTGGGATCATAAAGTCGTCAGTGATCACACTAACGTTCGCTCCCGTGTCGAGGAGAGTCCTCGCTCGCTGGTCGTTTACAGCGCCTTGCATCAGAGCTCTCATTCTGATTCGTCGGTCGAATTTCTTGGCCGACCACCACCCCTGTCTCTCGCCAGGGTTCAGCTTCATCATCTTGGAGTGACCCTTGGGCTCGTCTCGCGCTGCACTCGAAACCACGCCGAACGAACCATCGTTGGTGCTCTCGTCAGCATCAGCACACTCCATTCCCTCTCCAACACTTCCACCGAGAATTCTACTCCTCTCCTTTTCATTTATCGTCGCGTTCACACTTGTTACGTAATTATCAGGCCATTCACTCTGCCCCGTGAAAGCAAAGATACACTTTCCATTGAAGGCTCGGTTAACTGTGGCAACCCGATAGGGACCAACCCAGTTGTAGTTGGCGGGCTGCCTAGTTTAAATGACGTTCTTGAACGACGGCCTTGAGCTCTGGCGGGAGCTCCTCCTTCGTGCCTTTAGTGTGCACGAATTTAGCAAGGTCTTGGAAGTTGCGGGAAAGTTCGCATTGTCCAGCATCGTGGAGTTGTTGGCAGAACTTGCATCGCTTGTTACAGTAGTGGGCGGAGTGACTCATGCCACCGCACACCGCGCATGGTCCGTATTGAGGTCGTCGGTTGTCGCGGTTGAAGTCACGTCGACCGCGTTGGTCATGATTGAACCCACGGTCACCACCTCGGCGATCTTGATTGAAGCCATTCTCGCAATCAGGCGTGTTTCCACGCGGTTGACGGTTGTCTGAGCGTGCGTAGGTGCCTTCAGCAGCTGCCCGGCGTTCATTCTCGTTAGCAGCGGCGAGGTATCGGTCATTTCATCCAATGAGAAATCACCATCCGTATTATCGGTCTGAAAGTCGTTGTTCTCGTCTTTGACATCGTTGTAAGCGTTCGGATCTTCGTTTGAATACTCGGTGCCCCCTTGAGCAGCTTCACGACATTCTAATTAAGCTAGTAGGTCGTCCACCGTGGCTTCAATGAACGTCACTCTTGGTTTGTTGCGGTTGTCATCGCGGCGACGGTCATCACGCCGATTGTTGCGGGCGTACCCATCGTCGCGTCGCGCGTCGTCTTCACCGTCGCCGTCTTCTCACCTTGTCGCTTGATGTGCTCGTTTGTGAGCACTTGCACAACGTCTTGCGACCGCAGCTCTGCATTGCTCATCTCCAAGTTCAGCACGACGTTCTCGTATCTCTTGGGGAGACTTCGCAGTAAGCAGATCGCCACGTCCTCGTCCTCCATCTTGGCGCCGATGCTGCTGAGCTTGGCGCTGATGTTGAGGACTTCGTTGCAATGATGCAAGACATTGCCGCCTTCCGACATCTCCATGCTGAAGAGTTGGCGCTTCAGGTAGATGCGACCAGCCTTCTGCGACCCACCATACAGCGTCTTCAAGCGCATCCACGCGCCCCACGCTTCCTCGCAGTGATCAACCACGTGATGGTAGTCCGCGTTCATGTGGAGCAACATCAGTCCGAACGCAATGTTGCTCGCCTTGACGTAGTCGTCCTTGGTCCGGATGTCCGTGAAGCTCGGCGTCGTTTCCCGGTTCACTACGTGCCATACCGACTTGGTCAGAAACACGCCACGCATGTAGCGGTTCCACGTCGCGTAGTTGTCACCGTTGATCTTGTCGATGGTGACCTTGGTTGAGGCGTCATGGGCAGAGGACATGGTGCTTGGGCTCATAACCTGTTAACTGTGTAGAGGTGTTGGAACGAAGCTTGGGACTGAACGGAGTGACTTCTGCACTTGGTGCGGAGACCGGAGTGAAGGCACTTGAGCGGAAGAAGGAAGATTCGAAAGTGATTGATTTATCGGGGCTTACACTGTCCTCACTACCTAGGTCATCCAATCATTCTACTCGTCCAATCATTGGTGGCATAAACAACGTACCATAATCACAGCGGGATCGTATTGGCCCGGTTCAGGTTGACCGGTTAATGGGTACAACTGGTACACAGTACCAAGACCAGCAACCCTCAATACCGAGCGTTCTAGGTATTGCATTTATGCATTTGTGAACAAGACATCGCTAGATCCAGGTAGCAGGACCATAGATCCAGTCGATAATACACGTGATCTACATGAAGTGTCAGTTGCCAAGATCACTAGTTTGCGCCAAGTGGATAATTTTGCCAGATCCGAAGTCTCTTCAACCCTGGATCTACAAAGAGGAGAGGCACGTGGTTATTGGGAGAAGCGCCAACATGGCCGATGGTTTGAGCCTACCAAGGGTGAGGTCACTTCTGTAACGGGGTAAGAGATACCGTTACTAGCTTACACTGTAATGCGGAGGAAGCTCGCAATAATAAAACCAAGTCTTAGGTTTGTTTCAAATTCAACTCTGATTTATTTAGGACCAGGGCGGCTACCCCTGGCCTCGTGTGAACCACTCAAACACATGTCTATATCTGGTTGGTCAATAAGTGAGTCTGGCTCCTCACTATCAACCAATCAGATGATGACACCTTGGCACACGCTACCCGTGTGCCACTTTACCTACTTATGTAATAACTAAAGAAATATCTACCTACTTATGTAATTGGAGTTGGGCCCATTACATCACCCTCCTCTCTAAGTTGCGCTTACGCAACATAAGCGCACGGAACACAATTGAAGAAAACTCGAAAACCCAACGGAGCGAAGATGGCCGAGGACAACACGACGCAGTCAACGGACGTTAGCACCAGCGCGACGCTGGTGACAGCAGCAAGCATCGACACACTAACGGCGGCGGTAACCCAGACAGCCGAGACACCGGCGGAGCCGACAGTCACGAGGATCAGCGCCGGACGCACGCGGTCGCGCGTGATGGACGACGCCCTGGTTCCCTGGGACCTGTACGACTTGTCAGGAGCGGAGAATCCGGATACGCTCGACACTATGAAGAGCCACTTTCGTCGCTTCCGCGCGACGCGGAAGAAATACATTGAAGGCGCTGATCGTGAGGGACTTCGTCGCTCCTGGTGTGCCTTCATCCGGCGATGGAACCGGATGTCGCGTGCTGGAGAAAGTTTTGTCGACTGGTTGACGTATCGCGAGGAGATCCTCGCGGATCATTCGATTGGAGAGCTACGCGTGAAGGTCTGCAACAACGCATGGGATGTGAACCGACTCTGCTTCGTGCACGTGAGAGAGGGATGTGAGTCCTGTGGTACTTCAACCCGTCCGACTCAACGCGAATGGAGGGAACATCTCGCTGAGCGGCCACTCAGCGGAGAGGAGTCGGGATGGATCGGGAAGTACGAGCACACCCTGTCCAGTATGGATCAGGCGGCTAATCGCGGCGGCTCACGCCGACGTTGCACGCGTCGGAGCGCGGCGTCGTTGTCGCCTCCTCGTGCGGGTCGTTCTCGTGGCCGTTCTCGATCTCGTTCACGGTCTCCGCGGGGTGACTCGCGGAATTCTTCTTCTCAAGTAGCATGGTCTCATACTCGTGGACCACGTCCGGAACGTCGCGGAGAAGGTTGGCGCGGGACTCCCACGTATCATGTTGCGGGGAATAACCGAGCCAACGTACCAAGTAGCGGCGCGCGGTCGGAACCGCGCGAGGAGCACGACTACGGACGTTTCGTTGAGCGGTCGAGCTGTGGGGATCTTCATGGTCAACGATACGCTCCACAATCCAGCGCGCGTCACCCACCGAGTCAATTATCGGTGGTGGGCCTTCACGATGATACGGAGTACGCCCTGTACGTTCAGGGCGAGGTGGAGGCAGCTTCGAACCGCGCGTTGGACGCTCAGGTTGGGGCTGAGCGGGCGGAAGATCGTGCCTGGCGGGCTGAGCAGATCGCGTAGGAGCTTCGTCAGTCGAATAGGGAGCTGTTATCTCGCCTACGGGGATTGGAGACGCATGTGCTTGGCTCTGCCCAGCAGGGAGATCGTCCGCGAGAGCGGGCGCCAGGGGCTGACGGCTTTCTGGCGCGTCAGGCTCGTCGGGCTGGTCGCCCGACGCATGCTCCGTCTGCTGGATCGAATCAGGAATCGTCGCAGGGAAGTACCGCTTGAGTCGCCCGACGTAAAACGTCGGGTGGAGTCTAAGTGACGACGGGATGTCCAAGGTGTAGGCGTCGCCCACAGCCTTGGTTACACGAAAAGGACCGATGAAGCGTGGGGCAAGTTTGTTGGCGCCGAGGTTGGTCACGGCGGAAGCGCGGATTCCCTCGGTCGATAGGAGAACGCGATCTCCTATCTTGAATACATTCACGTTCTTTCGACCGTGCTTATCAGCTTGTTCCTTTTGCTTGTCCACTGCGTTCTGCAGTGCGTCGCGGACGAACCTTGCGATGGATTGCCTTTGCATGACGAATTCCGCAACTGCCGAGCGATCGGCAGGAAGCACCGAGGGTTTTGGTGTATAGTTTGCTGTGGTAACTTCTTGCTCACGAATCTTGCGGCCTGGATCGATCAAGTTCTGCGACGTCCATCTCGTTATCGGAGATGCAGTATGCCGAGGAGGCTCGATGGACTGCTTGGACGGAGAACGAGTCAGGGCGTTCGCACTGGCTACACCCGAAGATAACCCTGAGGTCGAGTGCGCCGGCAGGCTTGTTGACACCGGTGAGGCTACCGGTGCGTGCTGAGACACCGGCTCACGTACCGGTGATGACCACGACACGGACGCGTTGTCCCTAGAGCTGAGCGCAGCTTCAGCATCCATGTCGACCGAAGGAGGTTCTCCCCCACCAAGGGTGGAGCCGCCAGCATCCGTGGGGTGACCCACGGCGAGAAGTGCCGGAACGCGTGGGTGGCGTGCGTTGTTCACGAAGAACGGCGTCATACCCGTCGAGGAGTGCTCGGCGTTGTTGAGTGCGAACTCGGCTAGCGGTAGGAACGAGCTCCAGCTCGTGTACGAAGTTGCATAGCTGCGGAGAACGTCTTCAAGGACGCGGTTGACGCGTTCTGTTTGTCCATCCGTCTCCGGATGTGCCGCAGTTGACATCAGCAATTTGGTTCCCAATAGCTCGAAGAGGCGTGACCAGAACGCGGATGTAAACCGCGGGTCGCGGTCGGACACGATAGACTCCGGCAGGCCGTGGTGACGAAAAATCACGTCGACGAAGTGGGCCGCGGACTCTTCCGCGGTGATGGAGGCCGCCACCGGAACGAGATGGACCATTTTGCTGAAACGATCGACGAACACAAGTACACCCGTGCGCCCGGCTGTATCGGGCGGAAGACCGAAGATGAAGTCCATCGAAATGGAGCGCCAGGCTTCCGTGGCGACCGGAAGAGGGCGCAATGGGGCCTGAGACGTCGAAGACGGTTTGACTCGCTGGCAAGTTTCACATGTGCGGACCCACTTGCGTACCCACTTGTACATGTGCGGCCAATAGAAGTCTCTCGACAGAGCCGCGTACGTCTTCTCGCGACCGAGATGTCCTCCAGTCGGGGCGTCATGATACTCGTGGATTATGCGCGCACGTAGATCAGCGTCGTTTGGGACGACGACTCGAGGTCCATCGAACCTGTCGATGCTGTACTTGAGCAGATTACCGTCCAGTCGATATCGATCGATCTGATTCCGCGTGGTCTTGGACAGGGCACTTAGCGTGTCACTACTAGGAGCACGCAGGTGCTTCATGATGGCGCCGTATATAGGGTCATCAGCGTACGCTGTAGCAATCTCGTCGCCCAGCGGGAGCGTGGGCGTGGTCAACGTCAAGTTGATGCCTGACGACACGCAGACCGCACATTCGTCGTCGTCCTCATCAGCGAGCTGATGTCCTAGCGCCTCACGGGGATCGTAGTCCGGACGCCGAGACAGCGCGTCGGCGAGAATGTTATTCTTGCCCGGCTTGTAGTGAACAACGAAGTTGTACTCGGAGAAGAATGACAGCCAACGGGCCATCCGTTGCGACAAGTGAGGGCTCTTCATCGCTGTCCGCAGCGATGCGTGATCAGTGTAAACCGCAAATGACTGTTCACCGAGCAAGTACACTCTGAATTTGATCGGAGCGTACCGCATTGCCAGGAGCTCCTTGTCGTGGACTGGGTAATTCTTCTCGGCTGGCTTCAGTTGGCGCGACTGATAGCTGATAACGCGTTCGTGTTCGTCATCGTCGAACTGCATCAGCGCACAGCCGATGGCAAAATCGCTCGCGTCGCAGACGACGTGGAATGGCTTTGAGTCATCAGCAAGCTTCAGTATCGGCGCAGACGCCAAGCTCTTCTTCACCGAGTCGAATGCAGCTTGGTGGTCCGATTTCCACTCCCAGATCACGTCCTTCTTCAGCAGCGAGGACAGCGGCTGGATCAATCCAGCGTAATTCTTCGTGTACTTGTGCAAGTAATTGGCCATACCAAGCCACTGACGCAACTCAGTGGGGCTTGTCGGCGTTGGCCAAGCACAGATAGACGATACCTTCTCAGGGTCCGCGCGTACACCGTTCTTGCTCACGTAGCATCCCAACACCGGAATCTCCGGTGCGCAGAAGACACATTTCTTCAGGTTTGCGTAGAGCTTGTTCTCTCGCATCACCTGGAAGACTTGTCTCAGGTGTTCAGATGAACG